>NC_045445.1:41824712-41849009 GCF_002776525.5 Piliocolobus tephrosceles | reverse complement strand
AAAAAAAAAAAAAAAAAAAAAAAAAAAAAAAAAAAGAAAAAATGTGGAAGCTATACAAATGTATTTTACCTTAAGAAAAGGAAGCATATATCATATAATTTTATAAATATACCTATACAAAACAAAGCTTGAATCCAATTCTTGGTCTTTAAGTGAAGTAAATGCAGCTTGGTTGATCATCCTGAATATCTCATTTCCCAAATGTGCAGTGTGCCTGGATTTTAGAGTGTATGTTCACAGATACACATGTGCAGGTACACACACACACACACATGCACACACACGCACACATACACATACCTCTCTCCATTGAGGAATTTAGACCAACAGTTGTAAAAAGACTCTTTATTTTTAAATTGGCCAGCAAGGAGTGCCCAATGGTAATCATAAATCTCTTTCCCTAGTATAGATCACAAGCCTCATCTCTACCATGTGTTAGGGGATACATACAGGGGAAACAGTCAAGTCAATGAGAAAAGATCTGATTAAACATGGTCTAGCAAGATAGGCTGGGCATCGGGGATAATTTTATATTGTAATATTAATAAGGGACTGGGGCTTTTAGGATATGTTCCTTAAATATAGGTCATGATCTTAAATTGCCTACACATCTTTCTGCTGAAATGATGTAAATGTTTGCACACAGGTAATACTGGGTTTTCCCTGTGCACATTTTGAATGTCTTTTTATTGACTTGTGCTCTTCTCTTAAGGTGGTAGAGGAAGTGTGTTTTTCTCTAGGCACATCTATGGTGATGTTATTGCCTTTAGCTCCCCAGAAATCAAAGACTTAATCTTTTAAACTTTGCTGGGCTGGACGTCGTCTCCAGTGACAATATTAAACAACTGGGAAAAAGATGTTTATTTGCATTGCTTTCTCTTTACAACTTTCTCTCCAGTTCTTTTATGCAGTACTCTACTACTCATGGCTGTTCTTATATCTCAAAACAAAGGGGCCAGCCAGGTGACAGTATTTTACAGAGTGGAAAGACTGTAATTCCTTGCCCCTCCTCAAATCTTCCTATCCATTGGCCAAATCTTGAAAAGCCAGCATTACTTTTCTGTATTTATATTACTCTATCTCTCAGAAACTTTGATAGAGGTGACCACACTCAGCTTCCCAAAACACTCTCCTTCTCTAGACTTTCATGACAACATGCTCTCCTGGTTTTCCTCCTATCTGACAGTATTTCCTCTCTGCTCCTTTGTTATCTCCCCCTTTCCCTGGCTTCTAAAAGTTGGGCTTCCTCAGGGCTTAATTGTGGCCTGCCGTCTCTTCTCCTTCTACACCCATTATGTAAGTGATCACGTTTTGCACATTTTGTTTTATGGCTTTTATATCATTTCTATGCTGATAATTTGCAAATTTATGCCTCTCTAGTACTCCAGATACCTTTATCCAGTTGGTTTCTGGACATGTCTTGAGTATCCAGTAAGTATCACAAACACATACGCTCAAAACATAATTCAGTTGATTCTGACCCCTACTCTTCTCATTGGCCTTGGTCACATGTATCTTTTCATTACACAATATTTGTCATGTCACTTAATGGCACTACTAAGCATTCAGATTCTTAATACTAAAACCCAAGAATCATCCTTGATTTCTGTTTTCCTCTCACAATTCACATGCAATCCATCATCAAATGCTCTCAACTTTACTTTTGAAGGTATATTCCACATGTCTACTTTTCTCTATCTCTCCTGTTTCCAATCTAGTTCAAGTTACCATCATTGCTCACCTCAGTTATTATGATAGTCTCCTTAATGCTTTTCCCAATTCCTCTCTTGCCCTCTTCCACAACCAGCCCCAGGACTAATCCTTTGCAAGTATTAATCAATCCATGCTTAAACTCATTTAGTGGGTGCATGAACCACTTCTCTTTCTTAACTCCATTCGTCTACATTTCTTGCACTGGCTTACTGAGTTCCAGATGTGTTGTTTTTCTCTCTATATCATCTCATCCCAAACACCACCCTTCTGGGGGATTTCCTTCAACCCACACCCTATCTAAAATAGTCCTTAAACCTGGTACTCTGGTCACTCTATCCCATTACCCTATTTTATTTTCTTCTTTGGACTTATGACTACCTGAAAGTACTTAACTTTGTTTCATGCTGAAAAATTTGTTTCAAAATGGATGTGATAAATTAATGGATGGCAAATTTAACCATGTGTTTTTGAGCAGGAAGCTTTCTTTGACATGCCAGTTTCACTACTTGGAGATTCTGTCCACGCTCATGGTCAACTGTGTAGATAGATTTCAGTAATGGCTTATGAATTTTGTTTTCTAGTGGCATTGTTTTGTTTTTCAAATTAAATCTTCTGTGGAACCCCAATATATCAAACAGATAAAAATAAAATTGGTCTGGTGAAGCAGGAGATAGAGTGGCATACTGAGCCTGCCCAGTCAGTCTTTCTCTTTAAAACTCCTCCAGAGGCCCCTAAGACTCACCATGGAATCCTGGGGCTCTAAAGCACAGCTTGATCCACTGGATTGGAGGTTTAATAGAATGGAATACAGGACTCTACTGCACACAACACTGAGCCCTAGTCTTCTAGCTTATGCTCATTCTAAATACATATTTAACAGTAGTAATGGACAGTGGAGACCCTACATAAATTGACCCCATTGAGTTGCATGGCCTGAGAACATGTCCCATTTTGATAGATATTAGACCAGTGCATTGTTCAATTTGCTAAGAATAGGGACTTGTGGCATTGAGAACAAAGGTTTAATCAAAGCATCTCCTGCAAAGCCAGGGGAAATTACCCTTGAGAGTAATGGATGATGCTATGACTTCAAATTGCTATTAGCTAAAAAGGAGTTCAGTGGAGAAGGTTAGCAAATAATTGTTTGTGTAGAGAAGATGTTCATGTTCCTCATTTCTTAATAAATCACTGGTGCTTACACAGACGATGACTTCTGTGGTGCTGGGAAGTAGGTCCTCCTGGGAGTAACCAGTTCACAAGACATGTTTAATGTAAGGGGCCTTACCGTCATTATTCAAACTCAGATATTTCTTTTCTGCTTTCAGAATCATGTCCCTGTAATAGTGGGTAGTTTTAAGGCCAAGTTCTCAGACTAGTCATAGTTTATCTGTATTGTTTTAGTAATTGATTCACAAAATAAGATCCCTGAGCTCTTCTCTAAGATTGTTTCCAGGAACTAGGATAGTATTCAATAGAAAGGGCCATTTGGAGAGACTGAAAAAGTCAGTATAGCTAGTATCTATCTATGGCCTCAATGAAGCTGGCGTTCTAATCAAGGAAGAAAGTCAGCTTCAGTATCTGTCTCACTAGCTAGATAAGGGAACCTTTTAAACTGCTTAAAAAACAGGTCAAACTATTAGAAATTCTAGGTGTGTATGTAAAGACACAAATATAAATACTCTAACCTGTTTTCAGACCAGGGACTGACCTCAGGGTCATAGTTCAACTGCATTCGGACGTCCTTGGGAGAAAGGGCTGTTTTTCGGTCTATTTCAAGAACCTTACAGGTGTGGAATGCAGCCAAGCTCCAATGTGGTATCACAAATGAAGGACTGTATTTTGTTTTGTCCACACTCTAAGACCTTTGTTATCAGTTTACAGAACATGCTTCTTGGGTTCCTGCTGGTGACAACGTAACCCTTTAGATTGGGGCACCAATCCACTCTCCACAAGCAAGATTGGGTTAGAAATAGAATCAGTCTGTTTGCCAAAATGCACCTGAAAAAAGAAAGTTCAGTGTAACTGTGTATCATTTTCTACACCCATTCCCACTACCATACACAAATGCCCAGGGGAGATACTACAGTGTGGCCAGGTAGCGCTGCTATCTTCTAAATGTCCTAGGAAGCTTGGGAATGGAGCTCCTGGTGTCTTCAGAGAGGTAGATCACAAATGACCTTGATAAGGGCCTTTGGCCCTTTAATATCTCTGATTCTGAGGCAAGTTTCTACGAACATGTTCTTACATCTTCTGATTTCATTCTCACTTCTTGTTTTAAATAACAGCTTTATTGAAATGTAATTCATATACCATGAAATTCACCCTTTAAAACTGTAAAAGTCAGTTGTTTTTATTATACACAGAGTTGTGCAACCATCACTAATATATATATCAGAACATTTTTATCATCTCAAAGGAAACTCTGCACACATGTTAGCAGTCACTCCCCATTTTCTGTCCCTGCAGCTACTTCTGTCTCTATAGATTTGTCTATTCTAGAAATTCTCCTCCTAGCTGCATTCTTTTTCCAAAAATGTTTTCCTAGACATTAAGATAATTCTCAGTTTTCTTTCAAACCTAGCTTAGAATATCTGGATCCTTGAAACAACCAACCATGATCATTTCATGCTATTTTAGTTTTACCTAGTGTATTAGTCAGGGTTCCCTAGAGGGACAGAAATAATAGGATATATATATACACACACACACACACACACACAGACACAAGGGAGTTTATTAAGTATTAACTTACATGATCACAAGGTCGCACAATAGGCAGTCTGCAAGCTTGAGGAGCAAGGAGAGCCAGTCTGAGTCTCAAAACTGAAGAACTAGGAGCCTGATGTTTGAGGGCAGAAAGCATCCAGCATAAGAGAAAGATGCATGCTGGGAGGCTAGGCCAGTCTCGCCTTTTCACGTTTTCTGCCTGCTTTATACTCGCTGGAAGCTGATTAGATTGTGCCCACCAGATAAAGGGTGGGCTGCCTTCCCCAGCCCACTGACTCAAATGTTAAACTCCTTTGGCAACACCCTCACAGACACACCCAGGATCAATACTTTGTATCCTTCAATCCAATCAAGTGGACACTCAATATTAACCATCACAAGCCTACCCCTTGTCAACTTGAACCCCATACACATCTCCTGAGATCATACATCATCTTTAAATAAAGACAATAATAAGGTCATAATTACACCCAACATAATACAACTATGCTTTATACAATAAAAAACACACCAATCCCTAACCCAAGTACTATTTCATAAAGTTAACAGTACCTAAATGCTGTTATGAAGTCAATAAATCTTATGTCACGTGATAAAGGAAAAGGAAATAAAATGCAGCTATTTTCTCAGTACAAGTGTATACATACACAAACATGTTTTTAACAAAAGAAGGACGAAATACTCATGACAGTTACAGTCCTTGGTTCTGTAGCTGGTCATGTGGTCGTAGCTGGTATTGATGAGTACCTTCTTCTACTACCCATTCTGTATTCCCTCTGCCTTCAACAAACACCTCTGCAGGTCGTGTTTTTTGTTTTTTGTTTTTTCCTGGTGGAGTGACCCAAACCTTCATTCCTGAGGGGTCTGTAGCATTTGTAGTCCTGACTGAATTGGGCTGTTGTAGTTTCCCATTGACCTTTATCACAGGCCATAGTAATACTAAGAGATGCCCTAATGGATCTCCTGTATTCCACGCATACTCTTCCTTACCTCCATTGTGGAGTAGAAGACTGATTTCATCTTAATAGTCCGGGTCAATTACCCCCAGACAACACTGTAACTCCGTTCTTAACCTGTTGACTTAAAGGTAGGAGGAGCCCAGAGTGTCCGGGTGGGAATTTTAACTTCCAGTTTAACGGAATCATATTTGTGTCTCCTGGTGGCAGCATTCCTCCCTCTGGAACTAAGACCTTTAGGCCAGCAGAATATAATGCTGCGGGAACAGGAAGCAAAAATTTTGCTAGCGAATTACTAGGGGTGATGGTGAGTGGTGCCACTCCCACTTCCCCACCTTGATTCCTGGACTCATGAATCCTGGCTATGGGAGAAACAGTACTATGTATTGGATGCTGATTCAGAGCATACACAGTGTTCTGGAGAACTTTGCCCCAGCCCTGCAAAGTATTGTCAGCTAGTTGTAATTGTTACTTCAAAAGGTCATTCTATCATTTTATCAATCCAGCTGCTTCAGGATGATGAGGAACATGGTAAGACCAGTTAATTCCATGAGCATGAGCCCACTGCCGCACTGCTATAGCTGTAAAGGGAGTGCCTTGGTCAGAGGCAATGATGTATGGAATACCATGACAGTGGATAAGGCATTCCATGAGTCCATGGTTGGGAGTCATGGCAGAAGCATTGTGTGCAGGATAGGCAAACCCATATCAGGAATAAGTGTATATTGCAGTGAGGACAAATCTCTGCCCTTTCCATGATAGAAGAGGTCCAATATAATCAACCTGCCACCAGGTAGCTGGCTGATCACCTTGAGGAATGGTGCCATATCAAGGGCTCAGTGTTGGTCTCTGCTGCTGGCAAATTGGGCACTCAGCATGGCCATAGCCAGGTCGGCCTTGGTGAGTGGAAGTCCATGTTGCTGAGCCCATGCATAACCTCCGTTCTTGTCACCATGGCCACTTTGTTCATGGGCCTATTGAACAATGACAGGAATGACTGGGGAAGGAGTCTGAGTGGTCTCCATAGAATGGGTCATTCTATCCACTTGATTAATAAAATCCTCCTCTGCTGAGGTAATCCGTTGGTGAGCACTCACATAGGATACAAATATCTTCACAGTTTTTGACCACTCAGAGAGGTCCATCCACATACCTCTTCCTCAAATTTCTTTGTCACCAATTTTCCAATCATGCTTTTTCTAAGTCTCTGACCATTCAGCCAAACCATTAGCTACAGCCCATGAATCAGTATATAATTGTACATCTGGCCATTTCTCCTTCCATGCAAAGTGGAAAACAAGGTGCACTGCTTGAAGTTCTGCCAACTGGGAAGATTTCCCTTCACCACTGTCCTTCAGGGATGTTCTAGAAAGGGGCTGTAGTGCTGCAGCTGTCCATTTTCGGGTGGTCCCTGCACGTCATGTAGAACCATCTGTGAACCAGGCCCTAGTCTTCTCTTCCTCTGTTAACTGACCATAGGGAATGCCCTATGAGGCCATCATTGCAGGCTGGGGAAGAGAAGGCAGAGTGGCAAGAGTGGAGACCATAGGCATTTGAGCCGCTTCCTCATGTAACTTACTTGTGCCTTCAGGACCTGCTCAAGGCTGATCACATATATACCACTTCCATTTGATGATGGAATGCTGCTGGGCCCATGACCCACTTTATGGCTAGCTGGGTCAGAAAGCACCTAGTTTATGATAGACAGTTCAGGTTGCCTGGTGACTTGATGGCCCATAGTCAAATGTTCAGTTGCCACCAAAGCCCAGTAACAGGCCAAGAGCTGTCTTTCAAAAAGAGAGTAGTTACCTGCAGAAGATGACAGGGCCTTGCTCCAAAATCCTAGAGGCCTCTGCTGTGATTCATCTATGGGGGCCTGACGAAGGCTCCAAACAGTCTCCCTATCTGCCACTGACACCCCCAGCACCATTGGATCTGCTGGGTCATATGGTCCAAGTGGCAGAGCAGCTTGCACAGCAGCCTGGACCTGTTGCAGAACCTTCTCCTGTTCTGGACCCCACTAGAAACTGGCAGCCTTTCAATCCAATCAATCCAATTGGATTGCATCCTTTGATGCAATCCAGTTGACATTCAGCATTAACCATCAAACCTAGCCTTCCTAAACGCTTCCTCCTTGCCTTACCTGAGAGCCATTATAAGATAATATTTAATAATGTGATGTTTAAAGTCAGACAGACCTGCGTCATTATCTCAGATCTGTCACTTACAAAGTCTGTGATCATGGGGCAAGTTATTTACTGCTCTGTACTTCAGTTTTCTCATGTATAAAATGAGAATAGTAATAGCACCTTCTTTACAGTGTTGTTGTTAAGATTAAGTAACTGAATAAATGGGAAAAAAAACACATATCATAGTGCCATGGCATGTTCTATATGACTTTAGCAATGAGAACATTGAAAATATTGGTATACAGAGCTAATATTTGAGTTTCTTGTACATTAGCACATTTTCATTATATCATGAAAAATTCAGGTTGATTACTTTCCTGCAGATCAGAAATCCCTCGAGCTTGTCATCTCAGATTCAAGCTGAGCCCTGCTAAGCCTGTGAGTACTCCACAAAGACAGCAACACAAACCAGTGAATCTAGTCAGTTGATTTGCATTTCGTAAAGTCCCAGCTGAAATTTTCAGATGGGTTTTAGGGCATCCCATCCAAGGGAAAAAAGGCGGCTTGTTAGCAGGCCTTAGATTTTTTAGCTCTCGTGAGAACTTAAGAAAAGATATTTGCCTTTTAGCCTGGATTTTACAAAGTACCAGAGAACATGGAGTTTTCCCCGAAGGACAGTGATTTTTCCACGAGAACTGTCTCCACTATAACATAGGATATGTGTTCATTCTTCACCAATAGAATCCAGTAATAGTAATGGCAAGAACAGAAGGAAGCTATTCGTTCAAAACAGTTGGTTTATGTGTTCTAAAACTCTCTGTATAAAAGAATAGTAAAGCACTGGAGCTGAGACTTCGCCCCCTTCAGAAAATGACACCACATGGAATGCTGCATACATCTCTCTCTGCATGAGATGATATTAGTGGCCTAGAAATAGAACTTGGTAAAATGAAGCTCACAGTCATAAATAGACAACTGAAGGCTTGGAAATGTAGGGAGGGGATTTAATCAGGAAAATGTTCATTTAATTTTAACGGTTTTTCATAGCAGAGCCACTGAGAAGCTTAGAAAGAGGACTAATTAAAACAAGAGGACAGAGGGTAAAATAGATGACTCTGTACCAAGACTGCTGAAATGCAGATGAGTGCATTGACATATCTGATTTTCAAGAAAGTCGTGGGTTTGCTTATGTGAACCATCATTTTAAGACCTGTCCTATGTGGTAGGATGCTTTGTTACAATATATATTCTAACATTTGCAACAATGCTGCCTAGAATTGGACCATGAGCATGGCAAACAGAGTGAGATGGTATTTAATATCTTGTCTGAGGAGCTCTGCCTGTTGTTGCTTTGGCTGCTTTGCACAGCACAGGGAGCTAGGTTTGTTGTGAACTTTACAGATGACTAAACCAGGGTGTTGGCAAAAATTTGGTGCTGGCAGCCCACAATGACTCAACAGTGTAATTGTAGTGGTTAAGAGCACAGGCTCTGGAGTTAGATCTTACCTAGATGATAGTTCCTCCCTTCCTTTTTGCTTCCCTCTCTCCCACAAGTGTTAGTTGAATGCTAAGTTATATACAAGCACTGTGCTAGACACGTTGATAGAATGTGGAACAATAATAGACATGATTCCTGACCCTCTGGGGTTCATAGTTTAGTTGTGGAATGTTCAAACAAATAAAATAAATACAAATTTTCGGAACTGCTATGGAAGAAGCAAAACAGGGTTGGGTGATAGAAGTGAACAGGGAGTGTGTAATCAGATAGCATGGTATCTTTACTACCTACTCACTGTGCAAACTTACCCTTTCTTATCCTAAAATTATCTCACCTGTAAACTAGGCATAACAATAGTACCTTCTTTATAGAATACGTTTTTGTAAAAATTAAAAGAAGTGAAGTACATGCAGTGCCTAGGTCAGTTCTTAGCACTTAGTATAATCATTGCTACTGCTATTAGGACAAGGCCTAGTGGCTCTAAACCTCTTCTCCAAACAAAACATCTTGGCTTCCTTCAGGCACTTTCCTAAAATGCTTTCCTGATCTCTCACTGTTATGATTGTCTTCCTACCTGACACAAAGGCTGGGATTTTGAGTATTATGTTTACAATCTTATAAACTAGAACTGAAAGAGGACCCATCTGACTACTGAGAGAGGGTTGCTAATGGCAAAGTTGAAATGCAAACACATTGGCAGAGTGGGCCTGAGGCAAAAAAAGCTACCAAGACAATCAGTGTTTAATATTCCTCTAGTCACCTTTTGGTGTCTCTCACCTAATCAGTGGATGTTTTTCTTTCCAAGTTCAGCCAAGACTGTTTCTCCTTGCTGAAGCCTATTCCCATTGAAGCTGCTATACATAATTGCGGTGCTATATTAAATGAGTAAGTTAGCTTACAAAGTGGGTCGTAGAGGCTGACTGCCACCCCCACCCCACCCTGCAAAATTGCTTTTAGACACCAAATAACCCTGGAGGAGATATACTTGCGTGTTACCTGAGTAATAATATTTGTTCTTTTCAATAGGTTTCCCCTGTGGGAGATTTGATAAGCTCACTCTTGTGTCTTTATTCCAAGATGGGAGGAATAGCCAGTCAAATAGATAACAGAATCGTCAGTCACGGCATTGGGGAACAAATGCCCAGGCAGCTGCTTGTGGGAAAGAAAAATTATCTGGGGGTTTATGATGGACCACAAGTTTGCTATGTATTATATTTTTAGGAGTCACATAATGTTGTTGGCTCTTCATGATTTAGTTTCTTCTTTGGCAAAATAAGGCCAATAACATTTGCTTCACAGGATTATGGGGAAGATTAAATGAGTTAATAAGTGGGTGGTGCTTGGAGCAATGCTTTGCCTATTGTAAGCATTCAGGAAGTACCACTATCATAGTATGAGATTAAGCCTATGCTTATCAAAATCTCTGATCCAGATCAAGAAATGTGACAAGGTCTGCTATACTTGGTGCTGGCCAGACTACAGTTGAGTCCAGTGCTTGGTGACATACAAACATATTTTGTTTTATTTGTATCATTGAGTGCTTTGTTTCTTTGTTTGTTTTTACTATTAAGTGAGCTCCAGACTATACGGATTTCACCATTTCTAAAATTGTGGTATAATATACATAGCATAAAACTTAGAATGTTAACCATTTTTAAGCATACAGTTCAATGGGATTAGGTATATTCCAATTGTTGTATAACCATCATGACCATCCATTGCCAGAAGTTTTTCATCTTTCCAAACTGAAACTCTGTACCAATTAAACAATTCCCCATGACTTTCTTCCTGAGACCCTGGCCACCACCGTTTTACTTTCTCTTTCTTTTCTTCTTTTTTAAGTACCACTTCACTGTGATATTTATTCACATAAAAAGAGCTGTATATACTTAATGTATGCAACTTAATGAATTTGGAGATAAGTATACACGTGTGAAACCATCACTATGATCTATGCCATAAACTTATTCATCTCCTAAAGTTTCCCCTTGCCCTGTTTATTTATTTATATTTCAGGATAAGAACAATTAACATAAGGTCTGCCCTCTTAGCAAATTAAGTATAAAATACAGTATTGTTAACTATAGGCACAATGCTGTATAGTAGATCTCTAGGACGTACTTATCTTATGTAACTAAAACTTTATACTCTGACTAATACCACTCAGTTTCCCCCTCAGCCTCTGGAAACTGCCACTCTATTCTCTTCCTCTACGAGTTTAACTATTTTGGATTCCTCTTACAAGTGGTGTCATATATTATTTGTCTTTTTGGGTCTGCATTATTTTACTTAGCACAATGTTCTCCAAGTTCATCTGCATTGTCACAAATGGCAGGATCTCCTTCTGTAAAGCTGAATAATACCTCATTACATTTATATTCAACATTTTATTTATCCATTCATTTGCAGATGGAAATTTAGGGTTACTGTCATGTCTTGGCTATTAGGAATAATGCTGCAATGAATATGAGCAGGCAGATATCTTTTTGGATCCTGGTTTCAATTCTTTTGGACATACAGACAGAAGTGAGATTGCTGGATCATATGGTAGTTCTATTTTTAAATTTTTGAAGAACCTCCATACTGTTTTCTATAATGGCTGCATCAATTTACATTTCTACCTACAGAATATAAGGCTTCTCTTTTCTCTACATCTTTGCCAACACTTGTTTTTTGTTTTGCTTTGTTTTGTTTTGTTCATAACAGCCATTCTTAAAATGTGAGGTGATATCTCATTGTGGTTTTGATTTGCATTTCTCTGATGATTAGCAATTTTTTTTTTTTTTTTGAGACAGACTCTCGCTCTCTCGCCCAGGCTGGAGTACAGTGGCTCAATCTCTGCTCTCTGCAAGCTCTGCCTCCCAGATTCATGCCATTCTCCTGCCTCAGCCTCCCAAGTAGCTGGGACTGCGGGCACCCGCCACCACACCCAGCTAATATTTTGTGTTTTTAGTAAAGATGAGATTTCACTGTTTTAGCCAGGGTGATCTCGATCTCCTGACCTTGTGATCCGCCTGCCTCGGCCTCCCAAAGTGCTGGGATTACAGGCGTTAGCCACCGTGCCCTGCTGATTAGTGATTTTTAAGAGATTATTTATTTATTTATTTTTAAATTATTTTATATATAACAGTTGTGCATATTTGGGGGTTCATGTGTCATGTTGACACCTGTGTACAATGTTTAGTGATCAAATCAGGGTAATTGAGATATCTGTAACCTCAAACATTATCTTTTCTTTGTGTTGGGCACATCACAATTCTTTTCTAGCTATTTTGAAATCTATAATAATTATTGTTAGCAATAATTTCCTTACTGCACTATTTTGAGTACCTTTTCACATACCTGTTGGCAATTTACATATCTTCTTTTGATGCCTATTCAGTTCCTTTGCCCATTTTTCATATGATTATCTGTGTTTATTTACTATTGAGTTGTGGGAGTTCCTTATATATTTTGGATATTAACTCTTTATTATCAATTTGACTATTCTAGATATTTCATATAAGTGGAGTCACACAATATATGTCCTTTTTAGTTTGTCTTATTTCACTTAGTACTGTCCTCAGGGTTCATCCATATTGTAGCATGTGTCAGAATTTCATTCTTTTTTAAGGCTGAATAATATTCCATTGTATGTCTAGACCATACTTTGGGTATCCACTCATCTGTTGATAGACATTTGGGATGGTTCTGCCTTTTGGCTATTGTGAATTAAACTAATATGAACGTGGATGTACAAATACCTGTTCAAGCCCTACTTTCAATGCTTTTTGGTATATCTCCAGAAGTGAGATTACTGCATCATATGGTAATTCTAAGCTTAATTTTTTTAGGAACTGCTTTGCCATACTGTTTTCCACAGTGGCTGCACCATTTTACATTCCTACCAGCATTGCACAAGGGTTCTAATTTCTCACCATTGAGTATTTTTAAAAGTTTTCAAATTAGTTGCCAACATATAAAAATCAGGAGGTTGCACATTGTATCTGTCAAATGTTTTCCTTTATGTTAAGAGATGGGGAGAGGGAATGGTATTTTCTTTCATTGTATAAATAAATAAGTTTTAAAAATTATAGCTTCAGAAGGAAACATCAACACCAAGGAGTAGAGGTTCCAGCTAGGTCAATCCAGACTCAGTTTGAAACACCTACTGCATTGCAAAGTAAAATTTCCAGTAACACTTTGGAGCTCTGTATGGCAGGGACAATGCAGAGGAGAGCTGAGTGGAAGTTTGAAGTAGAAGAACTCTTTGGTCTCTCATAGTCAATTATTCCACCAAAGTAAGCACTAACTCTACCATTAAGTAGAAGTGTGGTTTTCATAAATGTTTTAGAATATCACTAAGTTATAATCACCATACTGCTAACCATAGAATACATGTATTTTAATAGTTTTCATAGCCATAAAACCCCAATAATGAAGCTATCTTTAAAGGAAGAATGTTTGGGGATTAACATCTGGGCACTGGAGGACTATTTTGCCCACCCTAGCCTGTTACCTATTAATAGTTTGTCCATGAATTCTAGTTGCAGGAACTTATATAAAAAGTACTTTAAAATTTTGGGTTACATTTGGGGTCTGTAGCCTTTTCTTCTTCTACTTTCTTTTCCTCCCTATAAAAAGCTTTCCTACAATGATAGATGGCTCTCTAACCCCCCTGTTTTTAAAGGACTTGTAAATGGTATGATTGGCTTAGAGAGACCTGGAATAGAATTTTCTTCTCAAGCATGTTTATTTTAGTACAGAGGAAGTAAGAAGTTCTCTCCAGCATCTGTAGGATGAGGAATTGGCTCATTTCCCCCAATGGTAGTGGAACAGACCATTAAAATCTACCCATATATTGAGGTCATCTTGTTGCTTGTTCCAAAGTGTTTGGCTTCTACATACTTAATGAGAAATTTAATCCAACAGTCCTTTGCTAGCTGTGCAAAGAGTTAATGATCCATTTTTGACAACAGGGATCCTCTAGAACATTTTCAGCCCTGAAATCAATGGCTCTCATTAACATTAGGAAAATAGACATTCCTTGGTCAGAGGTTAGCACTGGTTGATGCTACCATAGGTGAAAGGAGATTAGAGAATGAGAGGGGAGAATAGATACAAATTTCTCATTGCTTCTGATTGTAGGGAAGCTGGGCAATGTGAGCAGGAATGCCACAAGAGGGACATAGCCTTCTTTTCCTCTTGACTTCCTACAGGGTTCTGAAATAGTGACATAGGCAGTGTCCTGAGTGTTCTAAAAATTAAGAGCATTGAGAATGCCCCAAATCAATTGGGCACCTGAAGAAAGTTGGTGGTGATCAGAGGAGGCATATTTTATGAAAGGAAGATTCTGCCTTTTCCATTGTAACTGGCTCATTGTCAACAACATTAGCAACTTTTCTTGCTAATTCCCAGTAGGGCGTAGAATCGAGTTTTAAGAACGTGAACTCCAGAAATCACCTGGGCTCCAGTGTCAACTCTGCCAATTACTTTCTGTATGCTCTCACTCAATTCATTGATCTCTTTGGATTTTAATTTAGTCATTTCTTAGTGGTGGGGGAGTCATAACAGGAGATCACATGAGATTGTGGTGAGTAGTAAATGTGATGATGTACATAATAAACAATCAAATGTTGGGTAAAGAGAAAAGAATATGCCAGTAATATTTTCTGCCAATAGCATATGCACAATAAATATGTAATTGTTCTGCTTAACATAGAGTTGGCCTTAAAGGATCCTAAGTGGTGTAATTTGAATGGTTGAGAAGAGCCCCTCAATGAAATATTTCCCTCATTCTCTATCATGGTGTCTGAAATTTCATTAAGATTTAATTCTCTTTTCTACAGGAGACTTTCTAGTTTTTAGGAGTACCTTGCAAAATGGAAATCAAAAAGATAAAAAAAGAACCTCTGGGAAAAGGAATACTGTAAGCCATCACTAGACACTTAATCAATTAAACAACAAATCTTATTGAGAGTTAGTTGACAACCAAAAGGTAAAAGCTCTTTGAGAACAAAGTCTAAGCTAGTATAGGAAGCGTCAGGGTACCAGGAATGGGGCAAGGGAAACAAAAAGGGAAGTAGGGAATATTAAAAGCAATTATAATCATTGGGTTAATTTTGCCTAGTAGCTTGTCAAGAGTTCAGGATACTTAGTAATAGTGGTAACTTTGATAGGAACAAAAATGAACAGCAGACTGCATATATGCAATAGACACGAGCTCTGGCTCTGTGTCATCCCTTCCTTGGCTGAAGTGAACTAAGCTCTTATTGTCCTCGTTTCCCTATCTCTGTGATACTGACCTCCCTCAGATCGTCTACCAAACTGTCAACTAGTCAAGCCATGTGTTGTTAGCTGGTGCCAGTTAAGAGCCAGTTTGTGATCAGGTTGCCTCATGCCCTTTTTCCGTAGGCTCTCTCCTTGAAAACACTATTGTCCTTTATTTCTTTCCCAGCCGTCCATTGTCTGCACAATGGCAACTGGCATTTCCATTCTGTCTGCACCCAGTTTCAATGTCCTTTAGTTGAAGACCAAGTAACTTAAGCCAGTTCTCAACACATTCTAGCTAGCTACTGCTCCCTACCATATTCTCATACACAGTTCTAGATGTGGTATGATCACCATTTTCTAATTCTTTCTAGTTCTTGGCTCTGATTGTGATTCAGGATTTGGTTTTTCAACAGTCCATAAGACTATTGGATGTTCTATTCTGTTCTGTTAGGTATGAGACTATTAGACATTCTGTCTGCAAGTTACGTAGTTACCACCATGTAGACAAGCCTGTGGTTTGAAGACCTGAGTGCTTGGAAATTGCCATAATTGTGGGTGACTGATTGACTTTGTCCAGGATTTATGTTACTTCTAAGAGAAATCGCCTTTTAAATATTTTACCAATAAGTAAGAAAAGAAAGCAAGTTTGCCTTCCTAAATGCATTTTAGGATTCATATAGGTGATAGAGTGATTTTGATTTTAAGAAGTAGCCAGAATTGTTCCTGATACCACATTAGACCCATCTGGCAGATAATAAACGGGACCTGACTGAGGCCTCTAACAATGGTACACGTCTATGTGTTGTGTTAAGGAAGGTTCGAGAGAAGTGGTCTCCAAAATGGTGATATCTTAACATCATTATAAGAAAATAATTAGAATGTACTGGTATTTATTTCTCAGATTGGCACTGGTGCCCTTATTCAGTATCTATGTCACAGGATCTCATGCCATCTGAGATTTACAAGGCCTCTCAAGGGAATAAGGATTCCAGAGATAGAAACTCATTTGTTTGCTTTCAAAACATTGCCATGCATTGAAGTTCACATATGCCCAGATCAGGGTATTTATGAGTATTATTTATTTATTCTTTAAACAGATTGTCACAAAATGGACACATGGTTTAATAAATATTTCTTCAAGGCACCTTTGGCTTGAAGATCATGCTAGTAATGTTAGCACAAACAAATATCACTAAAATGGCAGAGCTAACACCTCTCATCTTTCAGGTATGAACTTTTCATCAGCTATTGATTTATTGGGTAAAAACAGTTGTGATTTATGTAGTTTAGAAAAGCTGTTATTCAAAAACAAATCAAAAAAACCAAAATTATCAAGAAGACTATTTGAAAAAATGATGTCCATTATCATTAGTGATCATCTCTCATCCTAGTGTATATTTTGCCTTGAGATATTAGTGAATCACAGTAAAACATGTACATAATTTACAGATAAGTAATCTTACATATATTTGGATATATTCTCAAATTGTTTTATAATGTGATACATGATTTAAAAAACTGGAGATCACTGGTCTAGAGCCTCTGCCCCTTATACTGGGCCTGACTCTGGTTAGACACTTGGAGCCCTAATCTAATAATTGCTTAAGATAGAAAAACCTTTCTTTCTCCATACCTCCCTTTCTGTTATTTAGGCACCTCACCTTCTCCTCCTCTGGTTGTTTCCCTAGCTGTTTAGGTCCAGATGCAAAGCATGCCAGTATTCCTATTCTCACCTCTATATAATCAGTTATGCTTACTCATTAAAAAGTTCTCACAGAAGTTTTATAGCCTGACTTTTGACACTAATACATCTCTTCAAAGGAACTCTGCCCCTTTTTCCTAGAACACAATTGGGCTTTAAAATAATCCTATAAAACAATGACTTCTTTAAGAATAAGGTCAAGTTGTTTTGCTAGTCTAAATTGTATTTCCTGAATTGAAAAATAGATTTGTTCTTTTGGGCTCACAATATATGTATATATTTTAAAAAGGACTCCAGTAAAGTTGAATTCCACTGAAATTGAGGCAAAGATGACACTATTAACTACCCAAGTAAAAGCCAATAATTATTCATTTAAATGATTCAAAAGAACTCTGAAGATACCCTCCAAATAACAGATATCATGGCTTAGTTTTTTGTGACTTGGGACTTTTTCTGTTGTGTGCAAGAAAAAAAGCAACTGAAACCGTCTTTAGAAGAAAAATTAACTCACGTAACTTGTAGTAGTCCATCCTCACACTGCTATAAAGAACTGTCTGAGACTGGGTAATTTAGAAAGAAAAGAGGTTTAATTGATTCACAGTTCTGCATGGCTGGGGAGACCTCTGAAAACTTACAATCATAGCCAAAGGGGAAGCATGCACGTCTTACATGGCAGCAGATGAGACAGCATGCAAGAGCAGAGGAAACTGCTTTATAAAACCATCAGATCTTGTGAGAACTCACTGACTATCACACAAACAGCATGAGGGAACCACCTCCATGATCCAGTCACCAAGTCTCTCCCTCAACACCTGGGGATTACAATTCAAAATGAGATTTGGGTGGGCACACAAAGCCTATTATTCTTCCCCAAACCCTCCCAAATTTTAGTTCCTCACATTTCAAAACCAGCCATGCCTTCCCAACAGTCCCCCAAAGTCTTAACTCATTTCAACATTAACTCAAAAGTCCAAGTCTAAAGTCTCATCTGAGACAAGGCAAGTCTCTTCTGCCTAGGAGTCTGTAAAATCAAAAGCAAGCTAATTACTTCCAAGATACAATGGGGGTACAAGCATTAGATAAATGCTCCTATTCCAAATTGGAGAAATTGACCAAAACAAAGGGGCTACAGCCCCATGCAAGTCAGAAATCCAGCAGAGCGGTCATTACATCTTAAATCTCCAAAATAATCTCATTTGACACCACGTCTCACATCCAAGTCGTACTGATGCAAGAGGTGAGCTCCCACGACCTTGAGCCACTCCACTTCTGTGGCTTTGCAGGGTTTATCCTCCCAGCCTGGTTCTTTCGCAGGCTAGCATTTAGTGTCTGTGGCTTTTCTAGATACATGGCACAAGCTGTCAGTGCATCTACCATTCTGTCATCTGGAGAATGGTGGCCCTCTTCTCACAGCTCCACTAAGCAGTACCCCCATGGGGACTCTGTGTAGGGGATCCAACCACACATTCCCCCTTTGCACTGCCCTAGCAGAGGTTCTCCATGAGGGCTTTGCACCTGCAGCAGACTTCTGCGTCAACATCCAGATTTTTCCATGCATCTTCTGAAATCTAGGTGGAGGTTCCCAAACCTCAGTTCTTGACTTTTGTATACCCACGGGCGCAATGCCATGTGGAAGCCACCAAGGCTTGGGACTTGCACCCTCTGAAGCAATGGCCCAAGCTGTATCTTGGCTCCTTTTAGCCATGGCTGGAGCTGAAGCAGTTAGGATGCAGGGCACCAAGTCCCAAGGCTGCACACAGCAGGGGGCCCTGGGCCCAGCCCATGAAACCATTTTTACCTCCTAAGCCTCTGGGCATGTGATGGGAGTGGCTGTTGCCAATATCTCTGACATGCCCCAGAGACATTTTCCCCATTATCCTGGAAATTAACATTTGGTTCCTGGTTACTTATGCAAATTTTTGCAGCAGGCTTGAATTTCTTTCCAGAAAATGGTTTTTTTTTTCTATTGTATTGTCAGACTGCAAGTTTTCCAAACTTTTAAGATCTGCTTTCCTTTTAAACATAAGTTCCAATTTCAGATAATCTCTCTCAAGTTCAAAGTTCCACAGATCTCTAGGGCAGGGGCAAAATGCTTCCAGTATCTTTGCTAAAGCATAGCAAGAGTGACCTTTACTCCAGTTCGCAACAAGTTCCTCATCTCCATCTGAGATCGCCTCAGCCTAGACTTCATTGTCAATATCACTATCAGCATTTTAGTCAAAACCATTCAACAAGTCTCTAGCAAGTTCCATACTTTTCCACATCTTCCAGTCTTCTTCTGAGCCCTCCAAACTGTTCCAACCTCTGCCTGTTATCCAGTCCCAAAGTTGCTTCCACATTTTCGAGTGTCTTTATGGCAGTACCCTACTCTCAGTACCGATTTTCTTTGTTAGTCCATTCTCACACTGATATAAAGACCTGCCTGAGACTGGGTAATTTATAAAGAAAAGAGATTTAATTGACTCACAGTTCCGCATGGCTGGGAAGGCCTCAGAAAACTTACAATTATGGTGATAGGGAAAGCACACACATCTTATATGGTGCCAGGTGAGAGACAGCATGCAAGAGCAAGGAAAATTACCGTATAAGACCATCAGATCTCGTGAGAACTCACTCACTATCATAAGAACAGCATGAGGGAAACTGCCCTCATGATCCAATCATCTATCACCCAGTCTCTCCCTCAACACCTGGGGATTACAATTCAAGATGCAATTTAGGTGAGGACACAAAGCCTAGCCTTATCATAACTGAACAGTTCAGGGAGGTATTTGGTATCAGCATCAAGGTGATCCAGCCAGGTCGTGAGGAACCTGTCTCTATCTCTTTGTTCTTTCTCTATGTTGGTGTTGTTCTCAGCCAAGCTCTTTCCAAATGATAGGAAAGATGGGCACCAACAGTGCTAGGCTTGAATCCTGCCACCTTAGCAACCCTAGAAGGAAAATGCTTTCTTTACCAATAATTTTAGTTTATAGCTTGAGGGTCATTGTTATTAACCAAGCCTGGGTCATGTGCCTTTCTGTGGAATCAGAGGGATGGCTTCAGTCTCATGTAAACCACATAAACTTAGAATGATGGAGAGGTTGTTTTCTGAAGGAAATTCAGGGTGTTATTACCAAAGGAAGGGACAACGGACTTACAAACACAAAGATTTAGCTTCCTTATTGTGACGTCACATAGGCTGAATGTGGCTCCTTTGGGGTTGGTCAATTACTTTCATTGTTTGGATGGTCCTGTAACCTGTGAGCTTCCTAGCTTTTGTTAAAAATAGAGCCTTGCTCTTCTTGTTTTCACTGTGTCCTAGGCAACAGAAATGAATGTGAAATAATAAAAGATCTTGAATTCATTCTCAGGTTCATTTTGTGCCCCTAATTTTCTCATCTTATGCAAATATTCTCTTGGGATGAAGGGTAAGTTCTGTGATATCACTGTGGGAACAGTATAGCGTCATGAAGACCTAAGGACAATTATTTTCTTGAATATATGGAAGCCCACTAGACCCACAAGATCTGGTCATGACCAGAAAAACAGTTGATGGGAAGACACCTCTCTCCATGTGTTATCTTGGAGACTAGAACTAAAATTTTACCACGTCTTCAGACATCTCCTATCTATTTTCTACCCTACTCATTACAGTGAATCTTCATGCAATGGGGGACAGGATATACATTCTAAAGTCTGGAAGATCAAATAGGATTATGGACTTGTGGAATCAGGGATAGGTCCGGCTCCACTACCCACAGCCAGTGGAGCACATTTTTCATATCTTCTGCAATAGTAAGGATATTCCTGACTGGGCAATCTGGCTCATGCCTGCAATCCACAAATCTTGGGAGGGCTGAGGAGGCTGAGGCAGGAGGATCTCTTGAGCCCAGAAGATCAAGACCAGCCTAGGCAACATAGTGACACCTCATCTCTACTAAAAATTGAAAAAATAATAGCTGGGTGTGGTGATGCACATCTGTGATCCTAGCTGCTCAGGAGGCTGAGGTGGGAGGATCACTTGGGCCCAGGGAGTTGAGGATACAGTGAGCCGTGATCATGCCACTGGACTCCAGCCTGGGAAACAGAGCAAAACCATGACTTAAAAAAGACAAAAAAGGATATTCTTGTCATTCATAAGGATTCAGTCAAGGAAATACCGAATGGGGCTGATGCCATGTAGTTGGCAAGAAGATCCTCTGCCCCTGGTGTATTGCTGATAACTGTCTTGTTGCCAGTGAAAGAAGTGTGGGTGAGGGAAGGGAAATCATTAAGAATGGTTTCACCTTCATTTAGACCAGATTGAACATATTATGATACAAATGTTAATGTATCATGGAAACAGAGTTATTGACAATTCTCAGCAGTGGCTGAAGCGTGCACAGGATGCTGAACACTTTCCCTTTGGCTGACATTTTGCAAATAATTTGAACTGGGTGAGAGAAAGAGGAAGAAGGGCCAGGAGATCAGATTATCATCACAGATATTTTTTTCTGCCTGTTCAAGCTGTCACTAGTTAATTGTATTCAGCTCTTGTCACCATTGGTAAAGGAGGGCAACTGGAATTATAAATATGAAAATTTTAAGCTTTTAAATTCATTTGTAACCAAAGATCAATTAACTAACACAACTGGGCTTGCATTTTAAATAGCTTTTTGGCATCCTTCCACCACCTAATACAATACAGATAATTCCCTGACAATGTGCCAGAGATAATGCAATTATCATTGAGTTTCTTTAGACATGTTTTGTATTATCTATTTAAAAGAATCCTATTTCTTTGCTGTAATATAATCTATCTTGGATCTGACTATCCTAAATGAGACAGATAGTTTAAAGACAAAAGGATAAACTGGGGATGGGCTAAGGTACTTGCTACCTCTGCCTCCACTGTGAGACAGCATCTTCCGTGTAATCTATATCACTAAGGAGGCCACAGCCCCCAGCTCTACATTCTCATGTCCCTAGGGACATCTGTGGTAGCTTCAGGCTATTTCTATGAATGTTTCTAATTATTGTACTCATAGGAAGAGATCTTGAAAGGACATTGGCTGAATGTGGCTCCTTTGTGGTTGGTCAATTACTTTCATTGACCAACCTCCAACCAGATCATGAGAAACCTGTCTCTATCTCTTTGTTCTTTCTCTATGTTGGTGTTGTTCTCAGCCAAGCTCTTTCCAAATGATAGGAAAGATGGGCACCAACAGTGCTGGGCTTGAATCCTGCCACCTTAGCAAATCATTGACCAATTGATTTCAAATCACCTCCGACAGAATGATGAGTGGAGGGAGGCTCTTGTTAAAATACAGATTCCTGGGCTGCACTTCTGACTCAATGAATTAGAATTTTAGGAAGGAGACCTTGTAGGAGTGACTCCACTGGACAGCAGACCCTGTCCCAAGTTAAAAACTCTATGTGAGAGAGATTCTCTCTCTGCCCCCCACCCAGTAATTCATAGCAATATTCATTGCCCTTTTCTCTCATGAAGTTCCTCTTTATATCTGACCTAAGTTACAGATAATGTAACCTAGTGCTCATTTTTCCTCAATGGAGATTTAATGCTATCTTCCTCTTTATGTAGTGATGCCTTGTGATTCCTGGAAACCACAATCAAGTCACTCTTTGGTCTCTCCTGGTCAAATAGTTCAATTTCTTTGATTTTTTCCTTTGAGGTCTCAGTGCTGAATATCTGTTAATCAGTTAGTTATCTGCTCTCCTTGGCCTTTCCTGAATCTCTGCATGCTTCAAATTTATGGAGCCCATAACTGGTCCTTATTGTCACAGTTGGAAGAGATGCAGACTGACACTGCTGGGCGGTCAGAAACAGTCAGTCTGACTAAGAATTATACCAGTAGAGACATGGCCTGCAAAGTGAAATAGTACAGCTTCATATTTTGGACAACACTACATGAGTTTGGAGAATTGCATTTTTGCATTATGAATAATAAAATGAATCACAGGTCTTCCAGATACATTTATTTGTTTGTTTGTTTATTTATTTATTTATTTATTTATTTATTTATTTATTTTTGAGACTCAGTCTTACTCTGTCACCCAGGCTGGAGTGCAGTGGCACTGTCTCAGCTCATGGCAACCTCCGCCTCCCAGGTTCAAGCGATTCTTGTGCCTCAGTCTCCTGAGTAGCTGGGATTACAGATATGTGCCACCATGCCTGGCTAATTTTTGTATTTTCAGTAGAGACGGGGTTTTGCCATGCTGCCCAGGCTGGTCTCAAACTGATCTCAAGTCATCTTCCCGCCTCAGCCTCCCAAAGTCCTGGGATTACAGGCGTGAGGCACCACATCTGGTCCTTCCAGACTCTTTTAGAGAAATACTTCAGGCACACACAGCAGAGATATGTATGCTTCCCATTCACTTATACATTATTTCAATGGCAGTCAAGCTCTCACACTAGTCACATGAAACAACTACAATGGTTACCATTCCTGAAAGGTGAAAATTTGTAGGTGGGAGTTCAATGTTGCACTCCCTACCAACTTTATTTTTATGAAGCAGGTGGACACACTCTAACTCAGCCATGAAACAGTATCTGACCTATAGCCCTCAGCAACATTTTTCTTTTTGACTAGTCAATTATTTATTTCACAAACATAGAAAGTGCTTCCTATGTGCCAGGTAGTGTTCTAAATAGTTGACAAATACTAATTTATTTAATCTTCATGACAACCCCAGCAGGTAATTACTAATATTGACTTCATTTTACAGGCAAGAAATGTTAAGTCACAGAGTTATTAAATAACTTGCCTGAGGTCACAATACTAATAAGTGGTAGGACAGAAATAGAAACCCAGGCAGTTTGATACCGGAGCTTGCCTGCTTGACTACTACATTTACCTGCCTTTTGACTTTCTTCTGCATTCCACGCTCCAAACCTACCTCTTTTTCAAGACTAAACCTTGGTCTCTCCTAAGCTCTTGTTTTTCTAGTAGTTTTCTCTGGCATATTAGGTGTGTACATAGTGCAAGATTTGGAGAGGAGGATGGCTGGGTGTAATGGCCCTGCCTAAATGGTAAGTTCTCTTTTACTTAGTGCATTTTATTCTTGTGCTTTTTGTTGCCAACTTCTTTATGATCAAAGTTTTCTCTCCAGCTGCTTAATCAATTGATTTTCTCATGGTTAAAAAAAGAAAACCTGGTGAGAAACTTGGGCAATTTTGTTAATATCTCAGACGTCTGTGATTGGCATAGTCTCTGATCCCTGAACTTTGCCTCCATTCTCTCCAGTGCCTGTATACTTGAGATGAGACCAAATGAGCCTTAGATCACCTCCAACAGAATGATGAGTGGAGGGAGGCTCTTGTTAAAATACAGATTCCTG
>NC_045445.1:41804493-41814712 GCF_002776525.5 Piliocolobus tephrosceles | reverse complement strand
GACCCACTTGAGCAGGCAGACTGCCCCTTCTCAGATCTCAACCTCCGTGTTGGGAGATCCACTGCTCTCTTCAAAGCTGTCAGACCGAGTCGTTCGCGTCTGGACAGGCCTCTGCTGCTTTAGCTGAGCCCTGTCCCCAGAGGCGGAGTCTACAGAGACAGGCAGGTTTCCTTGAGCTGCTGTGAGCTCCACCCAGTTCGAGCTTCCCAGCGGCTTTATTTACCTACTTAAGCCTCAGTGATGGCGGGCGCCCCTCCCCCAGCCTCGCTGCTGCCTTGCGGTTAGATTGCGGCAGACTGCTGTGTTAGCAAGGAGGGAGGCTCCGTGGGCGTGGGACCCTCCTGGCCAGGTGTGGGATATAATCTCCGGTGTGCCGGTGTTACAGCGCAGTATTGGGGTGGGAGTTACCCGATTTTCCAGGTGTTGTGTGTCTCAGTTCCCCTGGCTAGGAAAAGGGACTCCCTTCCCCCTCGCGCTTCCCAGGTGAGGCGATGCCTCGCCCTGCTTCAGCTCTCGCTGGTCGGGCTGCAGCAGCTGACCAGCACCGATTGTCCGGCACTCCCGAGTGAGATGACCCCAGTACCTCAGTTGAAAATGCAGAAATCGCCGGTCTTCTGTGTCGCTCGCGCTGGGAGATGGAGACTGAAGCTGTTCCTATTCGGCCATCTTGCTCCGCCCCCCCGGGCTGCACTTCTGACTCAATGAATTAGAATTTCAGGAAGGAGACCCAGGAATACACATATTATCAAACTTCTCTTTAATCATTCTGATGCATACTTAAGTTTAAGGTCTACTGCCCCAAAAAGCTTTGTGAATGGCCAGGCTGTAGAATTAATGTGGAGTTTTTGAAAAAATGCAGATTCCCTGACCCCTACCCTGGAGTGTTTGCACAATGGTGTACTCATTGTCAAACCATCACTCCAAAACAAACAAAAAACTTACTTGTAGCAGTTGCCTATTTCCATGGTGTAAATAATTCCACCATGGCTTATTTTAAGCTAAATATGTGAAGTCACTGAACTCAGAGTTCGGAGGACAAGTGTACAATTAGTTCTTACAAGCCAGTACAAGGTGTCACCAGCACCCTGGATGGGCGCATGTGAGAGGGTGTGAGTAGGAAGTTGGCAGTAACCTAAGAAGGGGCAGAGCATTGAATGCAAATGTGAGTGTCAGGGCTGGAATTTAAACCCAGCTCTTTTAAAACTCAGCTCTTTCTTACTCCAAAGCTGCATTTTTCAGCCTTTGTGCACACTGCAACCAATTTCAGGAACATTATTTCCCTCCAGCTCTGTCTGTGAAAATTCTGTCCATCCTTCAAGGCCTAGCTCAGCTACAACCTGCTTTATGAAGCCTTCCCTGTATCATCTTCCCACTTCTAGCAGATGTGTCTTTTCCCATCACTATGGGATGGGTTATTGGAGAGATATCATTATTTCAAGCATGATCTTCAAGCGGATTTACTCTTCTTAAAACAAGTAGCTTGGTGCAGAAAAACATTGAGACATAATGACAAGAACATAGCTTTTAGAGTCATACATAAATTCAAGTTCCAGCTCCAATATTGATCAGATATATAGAGAGATAGTCAACTCTCTAAGCTATAGTTTTCATAGATGTAAAATGGGGGTAAGAGCAATGCTGCGGGATCATTGTAAAGATTAGTAGTAATTTATGGGAAGTGCCAGGCACTCATTAAATGCCCAATAAATGGGGGACATTATTATTCATGTATTTGGCCTACACCAGACAAATGTCATTCATACTTTGCATCCTCAATTATTTGATATCAAAGGTACAGCCTAGCCAGGTGTGGTGGTGTGTGCCTGTAATCCAGCTACTCAGGAGGCTGAGGCAGGGGAATCGCTTGAACCCGGGGGGCGGAGGTTGCAGTGAGCACTGTACTCCAGCCTGGGTGACAGAGCAAGGCTTTGTCTCAAAACTTAAAATAAAATAGAGTACAGCCTATAGTATAGCTTTCCCCATGAATACCATTCTCCCAATCACTCAACCAAAAAGTCAGCATTTGAGCTTGTCTTTGGTGATTCGGCCTCACCCCAAGCTTTGGTCAGGGCTGCCAACGCATGCAGAAGTTAAGTCTTTAGTTGTCCTACACCTCACCAAGCTGCAGATGGCTGACTTGCCTGACATTCAGTTGCACCTCTTACCTCACCTTCTTTTTGGCTGTCAGAGCTATGAGTAAATAGGAAGGGATGAAGTTGGCATTGAGATGGGGCCTGTGTACTACAATACCAGTGTATCAAAACTCACTTTTCATGCACTGTGGTTTGCTTGAATGGCAGCCAGCCTCAGTGGGCTGTCGAAGTGATAAAGAGGTTGTCAAAGAAACAGCCAATACCAGTCCATCAACTCAAATTTTGGCCCACAGGCAGAAAAGAGCCAGGCGTGTCTGAAGGTCACAACCCTAGGCCAGGGTACTCCAGGGTCATTGCCGCAGGGTTGATGTGCCAGTGGACATCCTACCCTATGTAACTTCGTGGTGTCTAAAGTCTTTCCAAAATGCTCTTCTTTAAGCTAAGGCATTATTGAAGGCTCCTGTTCCAAGTGTAATAGTTGTAGATGGAGCCGTTTTCAACTGTTAACATCTGTGCAGAAATGAGTTTATTAGATTAGTTATTCAGTAATACTGAGTGCGATTCAAGCAAATGAGGTTTAGAATTGTGCCCAGGGTGGGTGAATGGGGACTGCTTGTATATCAGAACTGGGCAGGGATTAAACACAACACCTGAATAGTAGAGTATGATGGAAGGGAGAATATTGATGTAGTGTTTAAAGTCAACTTGGCCCTTCATAAGTGGAGGTGTTGTGGCTCAGGAGACAAACTCTCTAAATTTTGCCATCTTGCCTCAGGGTGATATTGGGTCCCAGGCTCAGAAAAACTCCCTGAGTTTCCAAGCTGCAAGTGACTTTACTCTCTGCTAGTCTGCCCTGAAAAACTGTAGATAATGGTATGACAATATTTGGACATACTTGTGTGCACTTGCTGACAGGCCAGGGACTGAGGGCATTACTGAGCTGTATTTCAACAGACTTTTTCAATGCTCAGTCTCCCTACCTGTGGATGCTAGGAACCTGGGGGATATCACTGAATAAGAAGTAAGGATTTCAGTTAAAAAAAAAAAAAAAAAAAAACGTAGTGCTGATCCCTTTTACTGGAAGCCCCCAGTTGAGGAGAGTGGTAACTCATGAGGGCAGGTAGCCAGGATCATGACTGGCTTTGGCTGGATTTCTTCCCTGCCGTACCCATAAGTTCAAAGGAACTATTTTAGTTTTAATTGTAACACAGTGAAGTCTGTGACACATGTGGGATTATTTTGCCTTTTTAAATTTTTAAAAAATTTAATTGACAAAATTATATGTATTCAAGGTATACAGTGTGATGATGTGTGAGATGATTACCTCAAATTAAATTAACACATGCATCATCATACACAGTTACCCTTTTTGTGTATGTGGTGAGAACACTTAAAATCTGATCCCTTATCAAATTCCGGTATGCCATGCAGTATTAACTGTAGTTACCATGCTGTGCATTAGATCCCCAGAACTTATTCATCTTATTACTGCAAGTGTGTATGTTTTGACCAACATCTCCTTATTTCCCCTACACCTCAGCCTGTGGGAACTTCAGTTCTATTCTCTGTTTCTATGAGTTCATTTTTTTTAGATTCCACATATAAGTGAGATCATACAGTATTTGTCTTTCTGTGTCTGGCTTATTTCAGTTAGTGAGATGTGTTTTTGTCTCCCTGTAATTCTAATTTTGTCTCAATAAGATCTGATTAGCTGAGAATTATCTCAGAAGAAAATTCAAATCCATTTACTAAAACCAAGCAACTGTACCCACAGTGTTCTTCCACTGACTTCCTAATAAAGATAAAAAACCAGACGTCAAAACCTATATGAGGGCCGGGCGCGGTGGCTCAAGCCTGTAATCCCAGCACTTTGGGAGGCCGAGACGGGCGGATCACGAGGTCAGGAGATCGAGACCATCCTGGCTAACACGGCGAAACCCCGTCTCTACTAAAAATACAAAAAAAAAATTAGCCGGGCGAGGTGGCGGGCGCCTGTAGTCCCAGCTACTCCGGAGGCTGAGGCAGGAGAATGGCGTAAACCCGGGAGGCGGAGCTTGCAGTGAGCTGAGATCCGGCCACTGCACTCCAGCCTGGGCCACAGAGCGAGACTCCGTCTCAAAAAAAAAAAAAAAAAAAAAAAAAAAACCTATATGAGGCGAGTGAAGCTTGACATTTATGCCAAAAACTGTGTCCCCTCTAGGGAAAAAATAACTGCCTCCTTAAGGACTCAAGATCATTCATCCTCATTCATCCCACTAATTATCTTTTCTGCTCCTATCCAGTCTCTTGAGGAATGATGTTTTATTATGTTCCCCCTGTTGGAGGGGCTAAGTCATTGTCTTCCACTCAATAATTTTTTACTGAGCTTCTATTATGTGTCAGGCACTATGCCAGGCATGGAGGCTAGAAACATCTTTAAATGTATTATCTTTTCAATCCTCCCAACAGCCCTATGCAGATAGGTACTAATATCACCCCGACTTTACAGATGGGGAAATCGATGCACAGAGAAATTAAGCACCTAGCTTATGGGCATAAGTGGTAGAAGTAGAACTTTAAGCCTACTTTTCTCTGGTACCACAGTCAAAGCTGTCATTGTAACATGTACATTACTGTGATAAGGATTTTTCCATATCTCATGTGATTGTCACAGAAAACACTATGAGGCAAGAGTGTCCAATATTTTGCCTTCCCTGGGCCACATTGGAAGAGAAATTGTTTTGGGCCACACATAAAATACACTAACACTAAAGATAGCTGTTGAGCTATAATTAATCACAAAAAAAATCTCATAATTTACGAATTTGTGTTACCAATTCATAAGCAAGCTTGCTATAAGATAAGTAATTACCTTGTTATTGTCCCTATTTTACAGATGAGAAAACTGAGACTGAGAAGGATTATGTGGCTTGTCTAAGGTTATGTGAGGAATAAGTAGTAGAACTGGGATTCATGCCCTGATCCTCTAACTTGAGAGCACATGTGCTTAATTGCTATGTTCCACTGCTTCCATAAAAGTAATCTATGATCATTAAATGGGAATAAAAAGGTAAATAAGACATATTAGTGACAACAACTAGAACCAGAAGCCCATGTAGATGAGCTTGGGGTTGGCAGGTATTTTAATTCCAAGTAGACCAGTGAGGTTACCTGAGACAAGGAGCAGAAGTCTTAGGTTAAGATACAGGAGGGAAAGCCTAGAAACGTCAGCTAAGGCAGGCAGCAGCACAGCCTCCCTCAGCAAAGAGTCATATCTGGTATCCTCACAGAAGTCAGAAGATCTGGGTCTTAGTTTAAGCTCTACCATCACCTTTCTAGGTGATAAGGGGCAAGTTAGGTCTCCTCTTTGAGCCTCCATATGTAAAGTTATAATTAGGATTCTTGCTCTGTTTATCTTATAAGAATGTAAGAATATCAATAAGATGTTGTGAGAATACAAGAAAACAGTATGTATCAAAGTGCTGTCCAAATGTCTCTTTTTATTAAATTGGTTTTTGAAGTTATATTAGACCCATTTTATGTATTTTTTGCATCATAGGGCACAGCTTGAGTTTATTTGACTCAGTGATTGACTGACCCAAACAGAATTACCAGTTGCCTTTAGACATATGTAAAAATAAGAGTCAACCATTATTCAGCAGGTATCTCCCTGGGATTTCGTGCTGAGTGTTCTGGATATAAGGCAGAGCTGACTTTCAGTCACTTTTACTGTAGACTTTAGTTTTTCAACTTGCCCATTTGGTGACAGCAGAAAAGACTGGAGTGGGCTTTCCTGAATTTGACAGAAAACCCCCCTCTTTTCTTTGCTATTTGGAGTGTTAGCTATGATTTGCCTTACCTTTCAATGCAAGTTAAACATTTTAGGAGACAGGAGACTTTCCTGGAAGCTTCATTCCCCACCCCAAGCCCCAGCTTCTCCACTTCTTGAGGGGAGCTGAACTAAGGCCAAAAATCCTTACCCTATGCTGGATCTGATCCTCAGGGTAGGGGGATGGTGATGGTATTATAGCTACCATCACCATTCATAAGGCAGTAGGAAGGATGTTCAGTCAGTGACATAGTTCTCAGCTTCTTTGAGATAAAGAAGCAGTAAAGTGCAGTAGGATTAAATCAGCCCTTTGGATTTAGAAGAACATTCATGCATCCTGGTGGGCATAAAGGGGGGGAACAGACTTCATCCCCTCTTCCCACTTGTCATCTCAGTCATCCACCAACCATACACCTACCAAGAGAGTGTAAACTTGTCGAAAGGTCACAACGGGCATAGTTGAGCATGTGGCAGAAAGGAAGCTCAAGAAAATGACTAACATCCATCTATTCCAAGTTGGTTAGTTGATTTATGACATGGTTGTATCTGAGTTGAACCTGTATTTTGGTTTGTGGCTTTTTCATGCTAGAGAGAGCACAGAAGAAGTCTAAACACATTTTTTTTTTTCTGGCCCAGAGTCAATAGACTTTGAAACTGAGTCCTATTATAGCCCTTGAGGTGAAGAGAGGACCTTCTCTTCTCAGTCTAGCCATGACTGAGCTCCTGGACACCTTGTATGGAGTCAGCTATTTGTTGCTGAAAAAAGAGCAGCAAAAACAATGTTTTTGGACTTTAAAAATCTTTCTATTTTAACTCTAAAACTTGTATTTTATTTAATGGAAGATTTTCTCGACAATCATGATGACTCATTTCTTGTGACTTTGGAGTTAGATGGAACCCTTATTGGCTATGTAACCTTGGGCGATGCACCTAATCTTTCTGAGCTGTAGTGTTTGTTTTGCTTTGTCCAACAGAGTTGTAGTGCCTTCCTCACAGATATGCAATAAGGATTAAGTGCATACATAAAACAACCAGTATAATGCCCTGCCACAAAGTAGACATACAACAAGTACCAATTCCCTGTCTGTTTTTGCATTGTTTGACAAAGTGACATGGACGCCAATTTGCCTTAAAAACAAAAATAAAAGCTTTCTGCAACACATAGTAAATGGTTGGCTTGTTAATCTAACATGATGTTTATCTTCTGTAACTTAAAGGCCAGGTTATCACATTATACGCTCTTATCTCCTTGTTTCTTCTGTTGGGTAATCAGTGCTGCACAAGTAAGACATGGCCTTGGAAAGGAGAAACCAGCTAGTCTGAGAACCGACCCTGGATTAATACAAAATAGTTGAATTTCCTGGGGGAGTAGGCCACACCCCTCCACTGCAGTGACACCATCCTTAACTCTATATATTCCTGGGGACTAGGAGTCCCTGGCTTTGGGATCTAAATATCAGAGTGCTATCTCTGTAATTATGGTCAGCTTCAGAACTAGTGGTCAACTCACCAAGGTTTGTGACTTTCACAGGTTGTACTTGGGGCAAGGGCTGCAAGCCATGAGTCATACTTAAATCCCACCCGCCCACGTGTACATGCTCCTCCCTTTCCTCTGTCTTTGCCAGAGCAAATGAGTAGCGGTAGAGAAGCCAGGTCGATGGGCTTCTTTTTATACTCCAGAAAGTCTGATTTTGAATTTCTACTTCAAACAGGTGGGATCAGCATCACTCCCCTCCCAGTAAAATAAAAGCCTGAATGACTTGATTTATCACTGCCAAATAATTTCATTATATCAATTTGTGTTTGATGGAGCAAAAAAGGGGAGAAGCGCACAGTAGAGCACTTATAATTCTGGTCTGGTGACTGCTTCTATTCACCCTGGCCTTGTTTGGCTAGCATTTATCAAGTGGGAGGGTAGATTTGGCTTCTTAGGTGTGTTTGGGGCTTCTGCTTTTAGAGCTTATTATTCAGACTTTCCTGTTTTCGGGATCCAGGTGGCTTTCCTTCCCTTTTTAACCCCAAATTGTTTCTGGCAGCAAAACAGAAATATCATCAAGGGCTGCTCATAGAATTACTTGCCACAGATGGTATCAAACTCAAATGAATAGGCATTTTCATTTTTGGCTTCTTTAAGACTCACTACTTTTCCTTTGCAGCCAACTAATATCAATGGACTCAGTCAAAGAAAAATGGCAAATAGCTACCCTAGGCCAAAATACAGTCTCCTTTATGGAAGGCGGCATGACCACATCCCAGTGTGAATCAAACTTGAACCTAGAGTCTACTTAATAAGGGGTAGTGGCTTCAGTTTCTGGTTGCGATGTTCTGTGCTGCCTCTGCTAAGTTCCCAGAATGCCTTTGTGCTTTATAATAGCCATGTTCCTTTGGTTTGGGCCCAAAGCAATCCCCCTAATTGGCTTCACTGACAGGACTGTTTTCTGCCTGACAGGCAGCACAGGACTCTGACTATGTCTTCTGTGAAGACAGAGTTTGACTACACAGCATCTGGTGGGATTGAGCCCTAAAGGTCTAAAACACTTTTCAAATTATTGGGGAATACTTTCTTAGCTTTTCTGACTTAAGCACAAGTATAAATTTTAGTTGTATCTAATAAAAATGCCCCGCCAGTTCAGAACTCTTTAAGGTCTAGCCAAAGCCTCAATGAAAAATTGGGCCTGGCACCCTTCCCAGAAGGTCAACAGACTGGCTTTATTGGTATGTCAGGGAAAGAGCCATTCCTGAGGCAAGGATTCTGACTTTGTTCCCATTCTGTCTTTGGCTGTTTAAATCTGGGAAATAGTATCATGAGTATATTGGGAAATCTCAGCTCCCAAGAGTACTCAGAGTAAGGCTGAGGAAATGATCCATTTTAGAGCTGTAAATGTTTGTGTAATGGCTTCTTATAAGTACTCATATGGACTCATGTATCCCAGGTGGTGCCAAATGTTTCTGGCAACCAAGAAAGCTACCACTTTGGGGGCGGAGTAGGAAAAAGTTGAAGAGAGAAGGGAAAGTGTGAAACAATTGAGACTGCAAAGTTGGCCAAAGTGCCAGAAGGTGAAGAGAATAGAAGCTCACCTACCAACTTATTTTTGCCTAATTTTGATGAATTGGTTCAGGAAAACCAGTGTCACAACAGCATTCTCTCAAATGTGATTTGCCTCTTCCTATCTGCATTATCTAGATGAATGATGGAAACTTTATGAGCCCCAGCTTCCTTGTTTAAAAAATGAGAATAATAGTATCTAGCTCACAAGATTATTATGAGAATTAAATGCCCTTCCTTTCTCTTCTCCATGGTACAATGCCTGCTCCTCACTTTCTTAGGGATAGATATATATATGTCTTCTGTGAAGACAGAGTTTGACATCTATATATATGTGTGTGTGTGTTTGTGTGTGTGTGTGTGTGTATCCCTTTTAGATAAACCCAAAGGCAGAGAAATTCACAATGTCCAGGCTTAAATCAGGGTCAATATCAACAATCAATAGAGACATCAGAGACAGATTGTGGATCAGGAGTCATGACTAGGAGATGGATAAAATAGCCAAGCAGTACTGTTGTAAGCAGAATAACGCCTCAGTCCACACAAATATGTCCACATTCTAATCTCTGGAACCTGAGAATATGTTACTTTACATGGTAAAAGGGCCTTTGCACGTGTGATTAAGTTAAGCATTTTGAGATGGGGACATTATCCTGGATAATCTGGATGAGACTGATGTTGTCACAGAGGTCCTCATAAGAGAGGGCCAGAGGGTCAAACACAAAAGGCAATGTGATGACAGAAGCACCGGTTGGAATGATGCAATTACTGGCTTTGAAGATGGAAGAGGATGACAATTCAAGAAAAGTAGGCAGCCCCTAGAAGCAGGAAAAAGCAAGGAAACGGAGTCCCCCCTAGAGCTTGCAGGAAGGAACCATAGAGTCCCAGAATTAAATGGCCCCTAGTAAAGAATTCTCAATTTTAGGACAGTCTCCTCTTGATTAGGACTGACCTTCTGTAGTGTGAGGTTGGCTGCCAAGATCGTTTTTATTTTAGGGGCAACAAGAAGAGGTGCCTTGCTCAGAAGAATTCACATTAGAGTTATGGAAGGAAGGCGTGTGGTTTGTTGAGGGGGTAAAACAATTAGATAGTGGCCTATGGAGCAGAGTGTTTGCCGCATATCTACTTCACTCAGACAATTCAAAGGATGGGCAAGGGCTAGACTTTTGCCCTCAGAATTCTTTCAGGATCAGAGAAGTGACCTTCAGCTTGGTATTTCTTGAAACTGAATGGCCTATGAAGGTCAAGTTAACGATGGAAGTATTGTAGCCA
>NC_045445.1:41767484-41804393 GCF_002776525.5 Piliocolobus tephrosceles | reverse complement strand
CTGCTATTTGCTGATTGACAGTTTCTCCAGGAAACAGCTCCTGTATTACTCTAGTTTAAGTATAAAATGAGGAAAACAGATTTTTCTTCCTCTAAGCTTATACAGTCCAATTTTTAACATCCTATCTAACTTTAAGGAGAAATTAGTCTAAGCATTGCTATAATGGAGGTAAATACGCACATTTCTATTATAGTTCCTTTATAATATGTTTTATTACTAAGTGTTACCTGTATATTATTCAACAATATTTGCTCAGTGCCTAGCATAGAGAGAGGACACTTACCACATTCTTTGTGAATGAATGAAGAGCGATGTATTCAGAGAACCAAATGATGCTCGCTGAGTCTCAGTGAGGTTGAGATACGAGGAAAGCTAAAAGTCATGCTCTATTGAAAGAATATGTCATTCTGTTCCGGCATTAGGAAGGTGGCCCACTACAGCTGCATAATGACCACTTCTTCAGAGAAAATCCTATTTCACTAACATGGTTGCTACTATAAAACAAATGTGTCCTTTGTTTTCCATTAAGACGTTTAAAAAATACAGAAAAGTGCAAATAACAACACTCCTATCCCTTCAGCCCCGTAATTAACTGTTAGCATTTTGCTCTATTTGCTTCTAGTTTGTTTTTAGACAATATAACATTACTGTTCAGTTGAAGGCCCCTTTGACCACCAGCTCAGACTCCTACCCCTCCACATTAGAGACAAGTAGTATATTTCATATTTTTATGTATATCACCATAAACAATTGATATTGATTTCTGTGTATATGATTTTTATATTTATATAGTTGGAATCATATTTCACTTATCATTCTACATCTTACTTTATTCTTTCATCATTGTTCTAGATTTGCCCATGATGATTGATATATACAGATCTAGTTCATTTCTTATGTTCCATCTTAAAACTATGCCCAAATAAATTATTCTATTCCCCTCTTGAAAGACACCTAGGATGTTTTTACTCTTACTGCTATTACAAAGCGTGCTGGAATGGCCTTCCTTTTCTAGATAAGATGGAGCAGCCCCATTTCTCCCATGTTCTCTCTCTGAAAAATAAAAATCTCTGGATTTATTGGAACAAACAATTATAGGAAGACTATGAAAAGAAAAAGAAGAAAGCAGACTGCCTTAGGGACCTCGGGACTTGAGGAACAACACAACAGTGATTTTTTTTTTTTTTTTTTTTTTTTCTTCCGCCTCCTGTATATCCCAGATGGTGTGCTGCTATAGCATCCAACCTGGAACCAACAGGCACAGACAAAAAGCTCCAAGAAAAACCTGTCCCCACTAGCTAGCTAAAGCACTGGGAAATGGCAGTCTAAAACCAGAAAATCTGACTGACAATACCTGCTCTACTACAGATAACTACTAACGGAAAAGCTATCCCATCCCTCAGGGTTTCAGTGGAGCCAAGCACCAAAGCAGTGGAAAGAAACTGATCTTCCGCCACATCCTCCCATTTTGCAGAAGCAGATGACTATATTCCAATCTCCCCACTGGGAAACAGGTCTTCTACCTTGCCTCCACCTAGTGAAAGCAGGTAGTCGTTCTCTGAGTCTCTCACTCAGATGGTATTGATGGGCAGAATGGGAAGCTGATCTTCTATTCTTCCATTCCTCTACCCCATCGCCGCCTATTCCCAGAAACAGGTAATATTTTGGTTTCCTCCCTGGCCTGGGATGATGTTGGCAGGGCTGTGCAAGAGGGAGCTGATTTTCTATCCCCCTACCCGGCAGAGGCAGATGGTACTCAGAGTCCCTGTCAGGGTAGTGTCAGTGGGGCGGTGGGCTTCTATCCCTGCCTACTATCAATAAGGTGTAATAAAGAGGAACAAGATGGAGCTAGCAGGCATTTCCACCCACCCCATGGAAGTACGGCCCAGTAGAAAAACTGTTCTTCATTCCCACCCAGCACCCATGAGACTGAATGATGAGGTGTAAGGCAGGGCAAGTGGGAATTCTGCTTTTCGCCTTCCTGGTGTCAGCTTGGTCCACAGAAGAGCTGAACTTCCAACACACATGGCAGCAACAAGTTAGAAGATGGGTGTGTAAGGTGGTGAGAATTGAGCCTCTATTTTATCCCCTATCCTCAGTGTCAGCAGGGCCCGGTGGGGTGCTGACCATACACAACCACTTGGTATGAGTTAGTACCCCATATTTACAAGGAAGGTGTCAGTAGGACTAAAAAAGGAGCTGAACTTCCATTCCACCATCTGCAATAGGGTGTTACGATTTAGCCTTGGTTTTTGCCAGGGTAATATTAACAGGCACACACAGAAACTGAACAACCATTTCCACCCATATCTGTATACTGCACTTAAACATGGTGTTTGTCTGCTATAAAGGAGGTTAAATAAGATCCAGAATCTTACAGAATAATACTTAAATATCCCAGGATACAGCTGAGAATCACTTATTGTACCAAGAACCATGAAAATTATAACTTCAATATGAAAAGATAATCAACAAGCATCAACAATAAGATTCAGATGTTGAAATAATCTGGATTTTAAGGTAGCAATCACAAAAATGCTTCAATGAGCATTAACACACATTTTTAAAACAAATGAGAAACATTTCAACAAAGAATTTGAAAATATAAAGGAGAACCAAAGGGATATTATGGAACTGAAAAATACACTAACTCAAATTAAAAAACAAAAGCTCCCTGAACAGGTGCAGTAGAAAACTGGTGACAAGACAAGGAATAATCGGTAAACTCAGAGACAGATTAATAGAAATTGCTCAATAAGAACAAAAAAAGAGGAAAATAGGATGAACAAATATAAAATGAACAGAACCTCAGGGAATGTACAGTAACAAAAGATCTAACATTTGTGTTATTGGAGTCTTGGAAGGAGAGTAGAAGGAACGGAAGTTGAAAAATTATTTGAAGAAATAGCAATGCATCATAGCTTAGCCTGGTCTGCCTTAAATGTGCTCAGAACTATTACATTAGCTTACAGTTGGGTAAAATAATCTAACACGCAAAGCTGATTTTATAATCAATTGTTGAATATCTCATATGATATATTGAATACTGTACTGAAAGTGAAAAACAGGATGCTCGTGTGGGTACTCGAAGTATAGTTTCTTTTAAGTGCATATTGCTTTTGTGCCATTGTGAAGGTGAAAAAGGGTAAGTAGAAGATCGTTTTGTATTTATTTTTATTTTTTTATTATGCATTAAGTTCTAGGGTGCATGTGCGCAATGTGCAGGTTTGTTACATATGTATGCATGTGCCACATTGGTTTTCTGCACCCATTAACTCGTCATTTACATTAGGTATTTCTCCTAATGCTATCCCTCCCCCACCCCTGCACTCCACAACAGACCCCAGTGTGTGATGTTCTCCATCCTGTGTCCAAATGTTCTCATTGTTCAATTCCCACCTATGAGTGAGAATATGCAGTGTTTGGTTTTCTGTCCTTGTGATAGTTTGCTCAGAATGATGGGTTTCAGCTTCATCCATGTCCCTGCAAAGGACACGAACTCATCCTTTTTTATGGCTGCATAGTATTCCATGGTGTATATGTGCCACATTTTCTTAATCCAGTCTATCATTGATGGACATTTGGGTTTGTTCCAAGTCTTTGCTATTGTGAATAGTGCCACAGTAAACATACGTGTGCATGTGTCTTTATGTTAGCATGATTTATAATCCTTTGGGTATATAGCAAGTAATGGGATCACTGGGTCAAATGGTATTTCTAGTTCTAGTTTCTTGAGGAATCGCCACACTGTTTTCCACAATGGTTGAACTATTTTACATTCCCACCAACAGTGTAAAAGCGTTCCTATTTCTCCACATCCTCTCCAGCACCTGTTGTTTCCAGATGTTTTAATGATCGCCATTCTAACTGATGTAAGATGGTATCTCACTGTGGTTTTGATTTGCATTTCTCTGATGACCAGTGATGATGTGTATTTTTTTCATGTGTCTGTTGGTTGCATATATCTCTTCTTTTGAAAAGTATCTGTTGATATACTTCGCCCACTTTTTGATGGGGTTGTTTGATTTTTTTCTTGTAAATTTGTTTGAGTTCTTTGTAGATTCTGGATATTAGCCCTTTGTCAGATGGGTAGATTACAAAAATTTTCTCCCATTCTATAGGTTGCCTGTTCAGTCTGATGGTAGTTTCTTTTGCTGTGCAGAAGCTCTTTAGTTTTATTAGATCCCATTTGTCTATTTTGGCTTTTGTTGCCATTGCTTTTGGTGTTTTAGTCATGAAGTCCTTGCCCATGCCTATGTCCTGAATGGTATTGCCCACGTTTTCTTCTAGGGTTTTTATGGTTTTAGGTCTAACATTTAAGTCTTTAATACATCTCGAATTAATTTTTGTATAAGGTGGAAGGAAGGGATCCAGTTTCAGCTTTCTACATATGGAGAGCCAGTTGTCCCAGCACCATTTCTTAAATAGCGAATCCTATCCCCATTTCTGGTTTTTGTCAGCTTTGTCAAAGATGAGATGGTTGTAAATGTGTGGTGTTATTCCTGAGACCTCTGTTCTGTTCCATTGGTCTATATCTCTGTTTTGGTACCAGTACCATGCTGTTTTGGTTACTGTAGCCTTGTAGTATAGTTTGAAGTCAGGTAGTGTGATGCCTCCAGCTTGGTTCTTTTTGCTTAGGATTATCTTGGCAATGCAGGCTCCTTTTTGGTTCCATATGAACTTTAAAGTAGCTTTTTCCAATTCTGTGAAGAAAGTCATTGGTAGCTTGATGGGGATGGCACTGAATCTATAAATTTCCTTGGGCAGTATGGTCATTTTCACGATATTGATTCTTACGGTCCATGCACGTGAAATGTTCTTCCATTTGTTTGTGTCCTCCTTTATTTAGTTGAGCAGTGATTTGTAATTCTCCTTGAAGAGGTACTTCACATCCCTTGTAAGTTTTATTCCTAGGTATTTTATTCTCTTTGTAGCAATTGTGATTGGGAGTTTACTCACGATTTGGCTCTCTGTTTGTCTGTTATTGGTGTATAAGAATGCTTGTGATTTTTGCACATTGATTCTGTGTCCTGAGACTTTTCTGAAGTTGCTTATCAGCTTAAGGAGTTTTGGGACTGAGATGATGCGATTTTCTAAATATACAATCACGACATCTCAAACAGGCACAATTCGACTCCTCTTTTTCCTAATTGAATGCCCTCTATTTCTTTCTCTTGCCTGATTGCCCTGGCCAGAACTTCCAACACTACGTTGAATAGGAGTGGTGAGAGAGGGCATCCCTCTCTTGTGCCTGTTTTCAAAGGGAATGCTTCCAGTTTTTGCCCATTCAGTATGATATTGGCTGTGGGTTTGTCATAAATAGCTCTTATTATTTTGAGATACATTCCATCAGTACCTAGTTTATTGAGAATTTTAAGCATGAAGGGCTGTTGAATTTTGTCAAATGCCTTTTCTGCATCTGTTGAGATAATCCTGTGTTTTTTGTCTTTGGTTCTGTTTATGTGATGGATTACGTTTATTGATTTGCATATGTTGAACCAGCCTTGCATCCCAGGGATGAAGGCAACTTGATCTTGGTGGTAAAGCTTTTTGATGTGCTGATGGATTCGGTTTCCCAGTATTTTATTGAGGATTTTTGCACCAATGTTCATCAGGGATATTGGTCTAAAACTATGTTTTTTTGTTGTATCTCTGCCAGGCTTTGGTATCAGTACGATGCTGGCTTCCTAAAATGAGTTAGGGAGGATTCCCTCTTTTTCTAATGATTGGAATAGTTTCAGAAGGAATGGTACCAGCTCCTCTTTGTACCTCTGGTAGAATTCGGCTGTGAATCCGTCTGGTCCTGGACTTTTTTGGTTGGTAGGCTATTAATTATTACCTAAATTTCAGAGCCTGTTATTGGTCTATTCAGAGATTCGACTTCTTCCTGGTTTAGCCTTGGGAGGGTGTTATGTGTCCAGGAATTTATCTATTTCTTCTAGATTTTATAGTTTATTTACACAGAGGTGTTTATAGTATTCTCTGATGGTAGTTTGTGTTTCTGTGGGATCGGTGCTGATATCCCCTTTATCATTTTGTATTGAATCTATTTGATTCTTCTTTTTTTCTTCTTTATTAGTCTTGCTAGCAGTCTATCAATTTTGTTAATCTTTTCAAAAACAAGCTCCTAGATTCATTGATTTTTGAAGGGTTTGTTGTGTCTCTTTCTCCTTCAGTTCTGCTCTGATCTTAGTTATTTCTTGCCTTCTGCTAGCTTTTGAATTTGTTTGCTCTTTCTTCTCTAGTTCTTTTAATTGTTATATTAGCATGTCAATTTTAGATCTTTCCAGCTTTCTCCTGTGGGCATTTAGTGCTATAAATTTCCCTCTACACACTGCTTTAAATGTGTCCCAGAGATACTGGTACGTTGTGTCTTTGTTCTGATTGGTTTCAAAGAACATTTTATTTCTGCCTTAGTTTTGTTATTTACCCAGTCATCATTCAGAAGCAGGTTGTTCAATTTCCATGTAATTGTGTGGTTTTGAGTGAATTTCTTAATCCTGAGTTCTAATTTGATTGCACTGTGGTTTGGAGACAGTTTGTTGTGATTTCTATTCTTTTACATTTGCTGAGGAGTGCTTTACTTCCAATTATGTTGTCAATTTTGGAATAAGTGCGATGTGGTGCTGAGAAGAATGTATATTCTGTTGATTTGGGGTGGAGGGTTCTGTAGATGTCTCTTAGGTCTTCTTGGTGCAGAGCTGAGTTCAAGTCCTGGATATCCCTGTTAACATTCTGTCTCTTTCGTCTAATATTGACAGTGGGGTGTTAAAGTCTCCCATTATTATTGAGTGGGAGTATAAGTCTCTTCGTAGGTCTCTAAGGACTTTCCTTATGAATCTGGGTGCTCCTGTGTTGGGTGCATATATATTTAAGAGAGTTAGCTCTTCTTGTTGAATTGATCGCTTTACCATTATGTAATGCTCTTCTTTGTCTCTTTCAGTCACAGAGTCACTTGTTTGTTTAAAGTCTGTTTTATCAGAGACTAGGATTGCAACCCCTCCTTTTTTTTTTTTTTTTTTTTTTTTTTTTTTTTTGCTTTCCATCTGCTTAGTAAATCTTCCTCCATCCGTTTATTTTGAGCCTATGTGTGTCTCTGCATGTGAGATGGGTCTCCTGAATACAGCCCACTAGTGGGTCTTGACTCTTTTTCCAATTTGCCAGTCTGTGTCTTTTAATTGGGACATTTAGCCCATTTACATTTAAGGTTAATAATGTCATGTGTGAATTTGATCCTGTCATGATCATGTTAGCTGGTTATTTTGCCCATTAGTTGATGAAGTTTTTTCCTAGCATCAATGGTCTTTCCAATTTGGCAAGTTTTTGTGGTGGCTGGTACCAGTTGTTCCTTTCCATGTTTAGTGCTTCCTTCAGGAGCTCTTGTAAGGCAGGCCTGGTGGTGGCAAAATCTCTCAGCATTTGCTTGTCTGTAAAGGATTTTATTTCTCCATCACTTATGAAGCTTAGTTTGATTGGATATGAAATTCTGGGTTGAAAATTATTTTATTTAAGAATGTTGAATATTGTCCCCCACTCTCTTCTGGCTTGTAGAGTTTCTGCTGAGAGATCCACTCTTAGTCTGATGGGATTCTCTTTGTGGGTAATCCCACCTTTGTCTCTGGCTACCCTTAACATTTTTTCCTTCATTTCAACCTTGGTAAATCTGACAATTATGTGTCTTGGGGTTGCTCTTCTCAGAGAGTATCTTTGTGGTATTCCCTGTATTTCCTGAATTTGAATGTTGGCCTGACTTGCTAGGTTGGGGAAGTTCTCCTGGATAATATCCTGAAGAGTGTTTTCCAGCTTAGTTCCATTCTCCCCATCAGTTTCAGGTACACCAATCAAGCATAGATTTGGTCTTTTCACATAATCCCACATTTCTTGGAAGCTTGTTTGTTTCTTTTTACTCTTTTTTCTCTAAACTTCTCTTCTCACTTCATTTCATTAAATTGATCTTCAGTCAATGATCCTCCGCTTGATTTAATCGGCTACTGACGCTTGTGCATGCATCACAAAGTTCTCGTGCCATGGTTTTCAGCTCCATCAGGTAATTTGAGGTCTTTTCTTCACTGTGTTTTCTAGTTAGCCATTTGTCTAATCTTTCTTCAAGGTTTTTATCTTCCTTCTATGGGTTTAAACATCCTCCTTTAGCTCAGAGAATTTTGTTATTTCCGACCTTCTGAAGCCTACTTCTGTCAACTCGTCAAAGTCATTCTCCATCCAGCTTTATTCCGTTGCTGGTGAAGAGCTGTGATCCTTTGGAGGAAAAGAGGCACTCTGGTTTTTAGAATTTTCAGCTTTTCTGCTCTGGTTTCTCCCCATCTTTGTGGTTTTATCTACCTTTGGCCTTTGATTATGGTGACATACAGATGGGGTTTTGGTGTGGATGTCCTGTTTGTTGATGTTGATGCTATTCCTTTCTGTTTGTTAGTTTTCCTTCTAACAGTCAGGTCCCTCAGTTGCAGGTCTGTTAGAGTTTGCTGGATGTCCACTCCAGACACTGGTTGGCTGGGTATCACCAGCAGAGGCTGCAAAGCAGCAAATATCGCAGAACAGTAAATATTGCTGCCTGATCCTTCCTCTGGAAGCTTTGTCTCAGAGGGGCACCCAGCTGTATGAGGTGTCTGTCAGCCCCTACTGGGAGGTATCTGCCAGTTAGGCTGCATGGGGGTCAGGGACCCACTTGAGGAGGCAGTCCATCTGTTCTCAGAGCTCAAACACTGTGCTGGGAGAACCACTGCTCTCTTCAAAGTTGCCTGGCAGGGATAATTAAATCTGCAGAAGTTTCTGCTGCCTTTTGTTCAGCTCTACCCTGCCCCTACAGAGGCAGGCGGGCCTCATTGAGCTGCAGTGGGCTCCACCCAGTTCGAACTTTCCAGCCACTTTGTTTACCTACTCAAGCCTCAGCAATGGTGGACGCCCCTCCCCCAGCCAGGCTGTTGCCTAGCAGTTCATTCTCAGAATGCTGTGCTACTCTGAGCAAGGCTCCGTGGGTATGCCACCTGCTGAGCCAGGCGTTGGATATAATCTCATGGTGTGCTGTTTGCTACGACTGTTTGAAAAGCCCAGTATTTAGGTGGCAGTGTCCTGATTTTCCAGGTACAGTCTTTCACGGCCTCTGTTGGCTAGGAAAGGGAAATCCCTGGAACCCTTGTGCTTGCCAGGTGAGGCGATGCCCCACCCTGCTTCGGCTCGCCCTCCGTGGGCTACACCCACTATCCAACCAGTCCCAATGAGATGAACCAGGTACCTCAGCTGGAAATGCAGAAATCACCCATCTTCTGCATCAGATCATGATGGGAGCTGCAGACCAGAGCTGTTTTGTATTCTGCCGTCTTGGAACGGACCTCTGATCATTTGTATTTATATTTAAAGAGTGGAGAAGGTAAAGCTAAATGGATGTAAGAGTTCTTCACTTCACTTCACTTGAAGTGGCAAAACATTGGTATAAGTAGGCTGTGATGTATTCTGTATATGTATGTAGTAATAGCAAAAGCAACTATTCAAAAAACTACACAATAAATGATATAATTCAAATACATTTAAATAAATCAAAATGGAATTTTGTAAAATGTTCAAGAGACCCAAAAGAAGTCCTCAAAGGGAAACAAAGAAACAAGAATCAGAACAAGCAAAAACAAACAAACAAAAAATGGCAGACTTAAGCCTTATACATATTACTAATTACTTGAAGTGTAAATGTTCTAAATATACCATTTAAAAAGCCAAAATTTTAATTATCCCCTCCAAAAAAAGGTACATATTAATAGTAATTCCCCATTCTCACCCTCTTCACTATCCTTGGCCCTATGCAACTAAAAAATGACTTTATCTCTATGGATTTGCCAATTTTAGACATTACCCATGAATGGAATCATACAACATCCAGTCCTTGGTAAGTGATTTCTTTAACAGTATGTTTTCAAGGTTCATCCATGTTGTGGCATAGCCCCTCATCTTTTAAGCTATTATCTATTAGGCACAAAACATGATGCCAGGAACTATGATGAGTTCTTTGGCTGCTTCATTTTGTTATCTCTTCAAAACAATACTTTAAAGACAAGTAAGATTATCTGGAAAATGAAACTCAACAAAGTTAAATATTTGCTCAACATCTCACAGCTAATAAGTGGCTGAGCCAGAAATTAAATCCCAGTTTGATGCCAAAGCTCATGTTCCTTCCACTATGCTATGCCACTTCACTGTCCAAAGCAGAGTGGATCTGTTCCAGAAGACAGTTTGGAATCTGCCCAATGATCAGTGATGGTTATTGTTTGGCCATAAAAAATAGTACTTGAGGGTCCTATTGGCCTCAACTTGATCTAGTTCCCTTGGGAACAGGAAGGACTGGTTTCCTCCAACTGTAAAAGCTGACCTTGGAGAACTGGGCGTATCTTGCAGAACCTCCCATATCTTTCATGTGTGACCAATTCTGCTGCATGTAAACATATTTGGCTAATACTCTTCCCCATCTACACCAAAGGGGTTAACTGGCTTCAAACCTTTGAGTTTTTAGACAAGCGAAATATATGTTAACTTTGTACTACAGTTGGCAGTGATTTATCTAGGTTTTCGTGAGTAATCAATGTAACTGGAAGACATTGCTTGTTTACTACAGATAGCTATAATTATTTCCAAGAAAAACTTGAAATTGGTGTTTCCTTCTGTAGATTCTTTCTATAGTCTCTTTTAAAAAATCTACTTTTCTTTAGTGGTGAAAAGAGCATTTTAAAATTTTCTCTCAGAGACTTAAGAGCAGAAAATTTGTTGAGCAAATAATGTGCAGTTGGGAAAAGCAGCTTGAGTAGCCAGATTTTCAGTGGATAATTTGATATTCTTAGATTGTCAGATAGTTTAAGCCATCCAGGTAATTTGCTGCTTTAAACCAAAACACAATTTCCTCTCCAAGCCCCTACAACTTATTTTTGTTGTTTGAAATGTTGCCTTACAATAGCTTTCTCCTTTCAATTCGCCATTCTGCACCATCTGTTAGGAGAGTGCCTATTTTGAATGCAGTGTTCATATACCCTGTAATTCTTACAGCTTCTGGAGGAGCCAGGCCATTTGGAGAATGAATCCTGGCATTGGGAAAAGAAAGAAGAAGAAAAGGTGGAACCAGAGTTGTCAATATATTTCTGTGAAGTATCTCTTCTGTAGAAGAATAACAGTCCCATGGTGGTTTGTCCTTTGAGCAAGGGAAGTGATGCCAAATTGAAAATAGGCTAGGATGTAGTGAAACTCAGACCTAAATCAAGTAGAAAGTATAAGGGCCAACAGCAATAAGTATCATTATTTTTAGCTGAGTAGAATTCATATCAGAGGTGGAGTCATGAATAAGAACCTAGGTTAACAATATGATAGCAAGATGGTACTAGAAAATGAAATAAAATAGCCTAACTTTATTCTGCATGATGATCTATTGCTGGCACACACCTCGTTTTAAAGTCCTGGGAGCATCCCTTGTAGGTTGAACTGCTTTTTGTCTTTAACGCTTCAACCAAAGCCCAGCATTCTCAAGTGTCCAGGGAGAGAAATAAAGTTGGGTATTCAATAGTTTTAAATGCAGCCCAGTGGATTAAGGAAACAATCTTATTTCTTCACATTCCCAACATCAAGTAATTCATTTATGGGCACTTGCTAGGGAAAATAGGAAGTGCTGGTGGGTAACAAACTTTGGGTTATACTGATGTAAATTAATGCAGATTTTAGGGGACAGGAATGGAGTCCAAGGTGGGCTCATGTGAGTACCTTAGTCTTCCATCTGACCATTCATCTGGATCAGCTCTGAGATTTAGACCAAGGGGTTCTGAGTATCTATGGTGGTTAATTTTTGTGTCAACTTGAGTGAGCTATGGAATGCCCAGATATTTGGCTTATCACTGTTCTTGGTGTGTCTTTGAAGGTGTTTCTGGATGAGAGTAACTTTTGAGTTGGTAGACTGAGTAAAGCAGATGGCCCTCCCAAATCAGCATGGGCCTCATTCAGTCTGTTGAAAGACAGAATAGCATAAGAAGTTGAGTAGGAATTCTTTCTCTCTTGCCGATTGTCTTCTGCCTTCAGACTTGGACTCAGACTGGAACTTGTGTCATTGAATTTCCTGATTCTCAGGCCTTCAGATTAGGACTGAAACAATACCATCAACTCTTCTGGGTCTGAACATCTCAGCCTCTATAATTGCATGAGCCAAATACATATATATATACACATATATATATATATATATATGTATATATATATGTAATTATAGCTATATATATAGATAGTATATAGATAGTATATAGATAATATGTAAATATAGATATGTAGATTATATATATATATATATATAGAGAGAGATAACACGTAATCAGTCCAATTTTTCTAGTGGTGACATTCTTGGGAAAGCAGAGATGGGTATTCTTGTAATGCCTCTGCAAGAGGAAAAAAAATATTCTGAGTCAATCACAGTCACCTTTCTTCTATACAGTCACAAAGACACATGTGTAGGCTTGAAAACTGGATAACAGAAGTGAAGCTGTTTGTTAGCTTTTTTTTTTCGGTGTTGTGCTTGCTCAATTGTCTGTTACTATAGCTGTATGGGACCAAAATCAACTCTTCTGGCTTAATTGACTGGCCAACAGATGATTGAGGATGTGATGTAGTCCCAGTCTGTGTATCACTTGTTCCTGAGGGTGTCACTGCTCTAAATATACATAGGGCAGAGGTTGCCTTACTCTATCGTGTGGACAGTGTCCAGGATAGTGTCACGTATAGACAAGGGCGTATCAGAGTTATTTGATGATACAATTGGTAGTTTTCCCTTTATATGCAGATACCTTGGGAGAAAGAATACTAACTAGAAACACTGTTTTGTTTACATGGCAAAACGTATTTATAGTCATAAAAGAAAAATGCAATCAGTCATGACCATGTCTGGATTTTCTTAGGGACAGGGAACATTTATCCCCCCAGAGGAAGAAGATCAGACCTGCAGCTTATTTTAAATTAATCCCACAGGTCATACATTAGGTGACGATTCTGTTTATGTATATAGTCAGGAACACAAACATGACATTTAAAGTATTTTGTGTGTATATATTAAAAAAAGGAATACTTTTTCATTCAAGATCAATGTCTTGGCAAAAATATACTGATGATGATGATGACTATGATGATGGTTTTGATAATAATAGCTACCTTGTATTGAGTACTTACTAAGTGCTTGATGTTGTTCTAAGTACTTTACATATAACAACTCATTTAGTCTTCAAAAAGATTACCTTCAACTACTTATCTTCATTTGGGGATGCTCCCTAAGTGTGAAAAATGAAGTATTTTAGGAGGTCCTGCACTGGTGAACTTTAAATAGAAATTAAATTCTGTCCATTTTTACCTACTGTTAAAATGTAAAGGATTATATTATTTTCTTTTTAAAAAAAGTCGGATGGTGAATGGGTACCAAGAAAATAGAAAGAATAAAAAAAAAATCTAGTACTTGATAGCACAACGAGGTGACTATAGTCAATAATAACTTAATTGTCCATTTAAAAATAACTAAGAGTGTAATTGGATTGTTTGTAACACTAAGGATAAATGCTTGAGGGGATGGATTCCCCATTCTCCATGATGTGATTATTACACATTGCATGCCTATATCAAAACATCTCATGTACTCTGTAAATATATGTACCTATTATGTACCCACAAAAATTAAAAATAATTTTTAAAAGAATGATTTTCTAAACCCCCCCCCCCCCCCAAAAAAAAAGTCATGTGTTAGATTTTTGCTTCTTGGGACTTTGGCAAACATCAAATTCTTTCTGTCGTTTTTATCCTTGCCTTCTTCCCTTTGCTCATTATTTCCTATTGTTTTTATCCCTCTCTTCTTCATCCTTTCCTCAGTTGTCAGGTATGGAAACATGAAAGACATTCTTTATTTGTGGTGTGGGCCCTGTTTATATCCTGCAAAAGATAACACTACACATCAGGCCATTTGAAAACTTCTGAACTACGAAGATAATTTTTCAATATTTACAACCTAACAATGTTTAGAAAAAATAAATTAAGTCCAGATTTAAGCAGGCTTTGTATCAGGGTAGTTTTGTCTATCTTTGACTATTGCGCAGCCTTACATAGATAATATATAATGTGTGTGTGTGTGTGTGCGCGCACTCATGTGTGTGTTAGAATTGAGGATAAAGGGTTAAAAGCAACCCCACATTGACCTTACAGACCAGCACTGTACTTCTAAAAGGCTTAAAACCATAGCTCTCAATTTCTATTCCTGAAATATCTGGTGATGATAAATCCAGGATAAGAAAACTTTTTATTTTAAAGCAGATGCACAGCTTTATTTTTTAAATATCCCAATGCCTAATAGAGAAACAAATGCACTTTGATTCATAGAATTTACTGGATGAAGTTGTAGCCATTCTAATAACAATGTGTCTTTGAACCTTATGAAAATGAAATACACTGAAGCATGGAAGGTGAGCATCATCTAAAGGATACCCACAGAAGCATCAATCTCTGATCCCTCTGCCATCCAAGCTCTAGGGGGACAATTTGAGTGGAACCCTTTCCAAACTATCAGCTACTGTCCTCTTTATAAAAGATAAACACAACATCTCTCAGTGAAATTAAATCAATCTAAAATGAACTGTTTTTCAAGTAAACTGGTTCATACTTTACCACTCCGGCCCAAATTTTTCCAGGTCTCCTACAAGGAATCTTGCTATTAAATAAAAGTAAATGATTAAAAAATAAAAAGCTTTCTCCCAAGCTGTAAGCTCATTCCTCCCTAAAATCAATCTCCTAACAAGTACAGCTATGATAACATGAGCTTGGGAAGTGTTTGCTTTACCACTTCCAATGCCAGGTTGATTACTGAAATAAAAGTTAAAGTCTATTTTTAGCTACTGTATTTGGAGAAAGAGAATGAGAATAATCAAGAGAGACAGTCTATGAGCGAGAGACAGAGATTGTGAGAGACAGACTGTATATGCATATGACTGTCTGTGAGAATGTGGAGGGTAGAGTCTGAGAACTGCAAATTTATGAAGTAAATAAAGTTTGTCCCAAAGGATTATAAATTATGCTACTACAAAGACACATGCACACGTATGTTTATTGCGGCACTATTCACAATAGCAAAGACTTGGAATCAACCCAAATGTCCATCAGTGACAGACTGGATTAAGAAAATGTGGCACATATACACCATGGAATACTATGCAGCCATAAAAAAGGATGAGTTTGCGTCCTTTGTAGGGACATGGATGCAGCTGGAGACCATCATTCTTAGATGATGAATTGATGGGTGCTGACGAGTTGATGGGTGCAGCACACCAACATGGCACATATATACATATGTAACAAACCTGCACGTTATGCACATGTACCCTAGAACTTAAAGTATAATAAAAAAAAAAAAGAAAAAGAAAAAAAAATAAAGTTTGTCATTAGTATGCTGTGTGCTCCACCCACTGTGGGTGCCCTTTTTCCCGCTGGTTCTGCCCCATTGCTGCCCAGATTGTCTGGCTATAGTGTCAATATCATATTTGACCCCGCTTGACCCCTGTCCTGGACATTTATTTCTCCCTGTTTTCTGTCATAATTTTTCTATTCTGAATCCTGTTAATTATGTGCCACTTGCTAGCTGATAATGAATGCCTTTCTTGGCTGAAAAACATAGAAGTACAGAAAATCAGAGCTGAATGAGAACTGGCCTAAACCTCCCTTTTTATATACCTTGGTGATCCTGGATCCCAGGATGGAAAGTACCTCAATACTTTCCCAGTAGCTGGGACTACAGGCACACGCCACCGCGCCCGGCTAACATACAGCTTGCTAATGAGGGCTAACAGGTTACACACACATTCCCGCACCTTCTCTCCTATTTTAAATGTAATCTTCTGGATTTAATGCTTCAGCCCAATAGAGTGGCTGATGGTGGAATTTTCTGATACTTGGTATACAGTAATAGATATGAAAAGGTTTTGAACCATTTTTAAGACTTTCAGTAGGAAGCCTGTCCTTTTCTACCATGGATTTGGCTCCACCTCCTGAGTGGCAATGGTGAGGATGTCATCCTAGCTGGTTGCACCTGTCACATGTCTAGGCTGCTTGTGCTGTTTGCCATAGGTACTACCTCTGGTATTTTCTCAGATGGAAGTCAAAGAAATGGCTGCCTGAGAAGAAATGAGTCTATTGCAAGCTGTTTTCACCATTTCATTGAGCTCATTTCCACTCCCTCTCTTTTGTAAATCACTAATGTGACTTGCCCACACAAATGGAAAGAAGCAGCTCCAATTAAAAATGCATGGGGCTGTTTCCTATGAAATTCACAGTGGGAAGTCATCCAGGAACACTCTAGAAAACACAGCCATCTTTATACTGTGCTTCCTATATTCTATTTGGAACTTAATACACCAAAAACAGTAAGGCCAAGTTGGCTGGTATTATGGACCTGTGGGAGACTTATAGAGATGGACCTCATTTTATCTCAGGCTCCCTTTCTCTCAAAGTATTCACGGAAGTATGATGCAGTCTTGGTTTTAATATATTACATTTCAATGACCTTAGAGTTAGAAGTAACCATACAGACTGATTATGACAGCCTAAATAACTCTTCACAAAGACTCTCTTCTCAGCCAAACTTTAGTTAGCCTCCTCTGAGCCCACTTCTTGACTAGGCCTCAATCTTAGCCCCTGTTCTAGGTTTGGCCTGCCCAGCCCAGTCTTAGAATTCTGCTAAGTCACGCCTCTACCCTTAATATCTGATCAAGTTCCTCATGCCCTAGCCTTCATGTCTAAATTCTTGGTCTGTAACACCAGTTTAGCAATAATTCTCCAATCTTTGATGCTTCCTCTTAGTAATTTTCCATCCATTGATCCTCACTCACACCCTGATCCTTGGCTATAAATCCCCACTTACCCTTGCTGTATTTAGAGTTAGGCCCTTTCTCTCTTTCTCAATGTAAGTGTCTCAAATAAATTATTCCTTACCATTTTAACAAGTATTCCAATATTTTTTCTCTTTAAAATCCTACTCAGCAGACACATTTTTTTTTCTTCGACACTCCCAATATTAGAATCCCATCCTACTACATCCCTAATGGATGATAACATAGGTTAAGCTTCCAGTGACAAGAAGCTTGTTGCTCTGAAGTAGATCATTCTGTTTAAATGATGTAAAAGATGTGAAAGGCAACTACTTATTGCAGAGATCATAGTCTTCGGTATCAGACAGACCTGGGCTAAGTGGTTCCTTCCTTCTAACCTTGTTTTTACTTTTTTTTTTTTCTTTGAGATGGAGTCTGGCTCTTCCACCAGGCTGGAGTGCAGTGGCGCAATCTCAGTTCACTGCAACCTCTGTCTCCTGGGTTCAAGCGATTCTCCTGCCTCAGCCTCCTGAGTAGCTGGGACTACAGGCACACGCCACCGCGCCCAGCTAACTTTTGTATTTTTAGTAGAGACAGGGTTTCACCAAGTTGGCCAGGATGGTCTCGATCTCTTGACCTCGTGATCCGCCTGCCTTGGCCTCCCAAAGTGCTGGGATTACAGGCATGAGCCACCGCACCTGGCCATCTTCTTTTTACTTTCATTCAACAAACATTTTTGAACAGGGGAGGAGGGATTAAGAAGTTGTCCGAAGTTGAGGAAACAGGCTATGTGAAGTCCCAGAGACAAGAAATAAACAAGAAAGAGGAGAGCATGGTATATGTTAAAAGATAATTTTCAGCAAAGAAGATGAAGTCATGACTTTCATACAAGTGTAAAAATGAGTATATGTTAAAGAATTTGTTTTTCTCATGAGATATGAGTGAACTAGGCACATGTTATAACTAGTTCAAAAGAAAAGTCAAAACACCATAGTTTTATATGGAGTAAAGGAATATTGAGATTAGTTGCAAGTAATACAAAACTGTATTTTCTGCAGGGGTTGGGGAAGTCAATTAATCACTGCTGGGTAGGACATAACTTACATGTCTCTCAGTTACTTTCAACTTAACAAAAACTTGCAAAATACCTCAATGACAATGAACAGGCCTAGAATCTGATGACCCAAAAGAGTGTGCTATATAGGATGCATAGTTTTCCATTGAAACAGCACATTTTTTCGATACATAGTTGAGTAGTTTAAAGATAGTCTGTGTGGCTGCAGAATAGTTCCAAATAGAGAATGATTTATAGAGAGGTAAGCAAGAGCCAGATTATGAAGGGCTTTGTAAGCTAAGCTAAGAAATTTATGCAGGAAAAATAATATGAACAGGTCTATGTTTTACAAAGAACATTCTGGCTGCATTGTTATTGGAGGGACAAGATACAATGTATGGAGACCAAATTAGGAGACTGTTGTAAACTGGATTCAAATCCTTTCTCTGCGTTTACTAGCTGTAGGGTTTTAAGTGAAATTACTGAACTTTACTAAGCCTCAATTTTATCCTCTGGAAAATGCATAATGATACATTCCTTGCAGGACTGCTGTGAGGATTACTATTATGTATGCATTGAGTCTGGCATGTAGTAGGTAGTAAATATTATTTTCATTCCACTCTGTTCCCACCTCACAGCCAAACTGTTAGAACATTTTAATACTGAGCCCAAACTTGCTTCTCTTAACCTATATAATTATGGAGGTCCTAGTGGTGCTGTTTGAAAGAATGTAAAATAAGTCTAACTTCTCTTGCCTCCACATATTTGAAGATTTATCTCTTGTTTCCCTTAAGTCTTCGTTTTTGAAACTAATCTTTCTCAGTTACTTCATCAGTTCTTCCTCTGTCTCTTGGATGCTCTCTCTAGATGAGACAGCAAGTGTCTTTCCTAATTTATGGTACACAGAAATGAAATGACCATAATACTCTAGGTATAGATGAAACAGTATAAAGTGGAACAATGATATCTCTTGATCTGGATAAGATTCTGTTATATTGCCTAAAATCTCATTAGCCTTTTAAGCAACCGTGTCATATGATTGTTTCATGTTTAGCTTATAGTTAACAAAATGCCCAGATTATAATACATATAAACACCTGCTTGAGTGAGTTTTCCTTCATTCAGAGCATATGCAATGATATTTTTAACTTAAAGATAGAATTTTATTTTGTCCACTAAATTCCATTTTTGTTTATTTTGGACTAGCTTTCTAATTTTAAAATTTATATAAAATGTAGTATATATTTGTTCAAACATTATGAAATGGCATAAGAATGAACAGTAAGCTTTCCCCCATTGAGATATTCTCATAGTCACCCTGCCCTGAAAGAACCATTGTTTTCATTTTCTTATAAGTCATTTCAAAAATATTCTATTTCTATGCAATTAAATGTACAATTAGAAATAGAAATGATAGCACACACTGGTCTGCACCTTGTATTTTACACTTAATGATTCCAACATAATATGAGCTCTAAGAGGACAAAAATTTCTGTTTGTTTTTCAGCACCTAGAAAAATGTCTGACACATAGAGGCTCCATAAATATTTGTTGAATGCTGAACAATATATTTGGACAAGCAAATATTTTGTTTGAATTGTGTTGGATTTATGGATTAATGTGGAAGAAATTATAATCTTTGTGATATTAATTTTCTCATCCATGAATATAACACATGAACATTTACATTTCTCCATCTATTTAGGTTTTCTTTTATGCTTCTAATAATATTTTATAGTTTTCTTCATAAAAGACTTACACTTCTGTTGTTAGATATATTCTTTAGTCCATGTGATAGTTTATTATAAATAGTATCTATATTTGTTATTTTACTTTTGAATTGCTTATTGATGGTGTATAAGAATACAATATTTGCACATTAATTGTATATCCAGCAATCTTTAAGTTTTAAAAGCTTTTAGTTTCCCTTGAGATTTCTGTGTAGACAATCAACTCATCTCCAAATAATGTCAGTTTCATTTTTTCTTCTTTGTAATGACATACTTGATTTCATCATCTTGTTTAATTGGCCAGATTTTCCAAAAAGAGTAGTAGTAGGAAATCTTTACTTATTCTTCATGTTAATGAAAAAATTTCAAAGATATCACCCATCCAGTTTATAGTTGTTGTACATTCTCTGGTAGTGAACTTTTATCAAGTTAAGAAATTACTTTTTATTCTGTTTTCTTCCACTTTTTTTCCTGAAAGGGGGCTGATTTTTTTCGAAAGCTTTTTTTACACTTCATCAGTTATTGTCCTATTTGATCTAATAATGTTAAAGGACATACCCACTTTTCTTGAATGCTAAACTATCCTTGCAGTCTTCAGATATATCAAACTTGGCCATGATGTGATATGTCGACAGATTGCTATTCTAATATTTTATTAGTAATTTTCTGTCTATGTTCATATTTGAGATTGTCCTATAGTAATTCATTTTACTTATGTCCTTTTCTGCTTTTTTGTTTTTTAATTTAGCATTGTTGTGTCTTAGCCAGTTCAGTCCGCTATAACAAATTTCTTTAGACTGCATAATTTATAAATGACAAAAATGTATTGCTCATAGTTCTGGAGGTTTAGAAGTCGAAGACCAAGATGCCAGCAGATTCAGTGGCTTGTGAGGTCCTGTTTTTCATAGATGATGCTTTTGTTGCTGGGTCCTCAACTCTTTATAAGGGTACTTATCCCATTCACAAGGGCAAAGCTTTTCTGACGTAATTACCTCCTAAAGGCCTCACCTCTTAATACCACCACAATCACAATGGGGATTAGGTTTCAACATGAAGCTTCGAGGAACACAAACATTCAGAACATAGCAAGATATAATAAACAAGTAAAACTTTTAAATATTTGGAGTGTACAATGTGATGTTTTGATACATATATAGCTCAAAATTGTATGTATATATGGAACATTTATTTAAATTAGAGATTATTTGTTCTTTGAACGTTTGTTTTTGAAATTTGGTTGAGGGGTATCGGAGGAAACCAGCCCCTGATATTTCACGTAGGTTCTTTTCTATTTCCCTAAGTGTCGACTGGTCTGAGAAATAAAGGGAAAGAGTATAAAAGAGAGAAATTTTAAAGCTGGGTGTCCGGGAGAGACATCACATGTTGGCAGGTTCCATGATGCCCCTGAGCCGTAAAAGCAGTGTTTTTATTAGTGATTTTCAAAAGGGGAGGGAGTGTATGAATAGGGTTTGGATCACAGAGATCACATGCTTCACAAGGTAATAAAATATCACAAGGCAAATGGAGGCAGGGTGAGATCACAGGACTGGGGTGAAATTAAAATTGCTAATGAAGTTTTGGGCATGCATTGTAATTGATAGCATCTTATCAAGAGATAGGGTTTGAGAGCAGACAACTGGTCTGACCAAAATTTATTAGGTGAGAATGTCCTCATCCTAATAGGCCTGGGAGCGCTACAGGAGACCAGGGCTTATTTCATCCCTTATCTGCAACCGTAAAAGACAGATGTTCCCAAAGCGGCCATTTCAGAGGCCTCCCCTTAGGAATGCATTGTCTTTCTCAGGGATGTCCTTACTGAGAAAAAGAACTCAGCAATATTTCTATTTGCTTTTGAAAGAAGAGAAATATGGCTCTGTTCTGCCTCGACCACAGGCAGCCAGACTTTAAGGTTATCTCCCTTGTTCCCTGAAAATCGCTGTTATCCTTTTCTTAAAGTGTCCAGATTTCATATTGTTTAAACAATTAGTGCAGTTAATGCAATCATCACAGGGTCCTGAGGCGACATACATCCTTAGTTTATGAAGATGACAGGATTAAGGGATTAAAGTAAGGACAGGCATAGGAAATCACAAGAGTATTGACTGGGAAAGTGATAAATGTCCATGAAATCTTCACAATTTTACATTCAGAGATTGCAATAAAGACAGGCATAAGAAATTATAAAAGTATTAACTTGAGGAACTAATAAATGTCCATGAAATCTTCACAATTTATGTTCTTCTGCCATGGCTTCAGCCGGTCCCTCCGTTTGGGGTCCCTGACTTACTGCAACAGAGCGGGTAGATTTTTAAATATTTATTCAATCTTTCAACAATAATTGAATGGCTGATCAGATTTTCTGTTTCTCTATAGCACAGCTTAGAGAGTGTTTTCTGTAAGTTTAATTTTATTTTAAAAAGTTCTCAATAGTCTTCTCTTTTGATATTTAAAAATCTTCTCATTAAAATGCATTTAATGAAATTGGTGCATACATATCATTACATATCTGGCAAAAACTATAAATTATACAGCATCAAGAGTGAACCCTATTGTAACCTAAGTGCTTTAAGTGATACTGATGGATCAATGTAGGGTCATCAGTTATAACAAATGTACCACTGCGGTGGCCGATGTTGATAATAGGGGAAGACGTGCATGTCTGGGAAAATGAATATGTGGTAATTTTGTGTACCTTCTGCTCAATTTTGCTGTGAACCCAAAACTGCTCTAAAAATAATCTATTCCTTTTTTAAATGTATTTAATTATGGGTGAAGTTAAGTATTCATATATTTAAAGGCATTTCAAAGTTTGTCTGTGAACCGTATGTCCATGTTGTCTGCTCATTTTTAATTGAATTGTCAGTGGGGTTTTTCATGGACTTCTAAGAACTCTCTATATAAATGGAATTAGATCTTTATCCTATGTTACATTTTTTCACTTCTCTTTTACATTTAGGATAGTTTTTGCGGTCAGATAATTAAAACTTTTCTGTATTTAAATATATCAGTTTTCCTACATGACTCCTCAGTTTTTCTGTTGCTTGGAAAGGCCTTCTTCAATATTAGATTATTTTATAAACATTCTGTCATATTTTCATTTAGTCTTTTTACAATTTTATTTTTGATCCTTAAGTCTTTTACTATCTGGAATGTATTTTAGGGTAAGGAGTCAGCCAATTATACCAACATCAGTTATTGAATAATTTGTTTCCTGGCACATTTTAAATACCATCTAGACAATTAAAAAATTCCTGTATGTATAGGTGCTCTTTCTGGATACTCTGTTGAGTTTCATCCACCAGTTTGTTTTCTTATTATCCAGCCCCAGGTTATTTAAATTATTACAGTTTTATAATATGTTTTTCAGTAGTTTTCTGGCTAATCTTGTATGTTTATTTTCCAGCATGTTTAAATCCAAAAAGTCCTGTTGGCATTTTCATTTGGATCATAATTAAATTAATAGACTAAATTTTAGCCCTATTTGTGATTTGACATCTTAAAATATTGAATTCACATATTCAAGAACAGTATATCTTTCTATTTGTGCAAGTTTTCTTTTATGCTTCTTAGTAATATTTAACATTTAAACAAGTCCTCATAGAAATCTTATATATTTTTGTTTAGTTATGTTTGAAACAGAATCTTTATTTCCATTTAGAGTTTCTAACAATATGAAAGTTAATCATTTTCTATCTGTAAACTGGTGATGATAATAATAGTTGATGGGTGCAGCACACCAACATGGCACAAGTATACATATGTAACAAACCTGCACGTTATGCAAATGTACCCTAGAACTTAAAGTATAATAATAATAATAATAAATAAAAAAAATAATAGTTGCTAGCTCCCGGAGATGCTACAAGGATTGAATGAAATACAATTAGGTTGGTTGGTGCAAGCGTAATCGTGTTTTTTTTTGCCATTGAAAGTAATGGCAAAAACCGCAATTACTTTTGCACCAACCTAATAAAAGCACTTCACACAGTGCCTGGCACGTAATAATCATACAGTGCTACTCAGTTTTCTGTTTCCTTGCCATAGCATCTGGAGTCTGCCTCAGTATCCTTGTTGGAAGATAAGACAAGCAATTCCAATCTCTAGTTCAAGAAAAAGTGGTGGCTATGATGTAAATGACTCATTCACTAATCATAAGCAATCAAAGCAATTCTCAGAAATCCTGTTTCCTGAATTTCAATCCTTCTGTCCAGATTGCTTAATAAAATACCAGAGCATAATATATTTTCTTCATACCCGCTCAACACTTTTCTAATTACTGAGAAGGCAATAATGTGAAATCTCTAGCCATGGTTGGGAACTTTTGCCAGGGTGAACAGATTTGGATTATTATAGAAGGGAATTTGGTAGACAGAACAGATGCTTTCTGCTTCTGTACACCCATGTTAAGTCATTCCTAGTAGTCTGAGCATTAGGTCCTGACGAGGCCAATCCTTGAAGCTTGAGATAGAATTTCCATTTTTGATCCCCTTTGGATAGAATGCTCTGGAGTTTTTTGCAGTAAGGTACCAAATCCTGGTTGCCTAGAAGCAACAACAATTTATCTAGGGCTGGTGGTTGCAGTACCTAACTCATCCATGCATATCAGCTCTAGTTCACAGGGGCCCCTGAAGGAAATAGGTCTAGCTCTTGGAAGCAAGTACAGCTTTTAAGACTGGCCTATATTCTATGATTTTTAGGGTTCTGAGCATGCCTCACTGCCCTTTAGAGTCCTTCTGTCAGCTTACAGAGGCCTTTTACTCTGTGGTTGAAAAAGAAGTGCATAGGAAAAGGATTGCAGTAATGTGAGGTTAATTCAGAACAAAAGACTTGGCTAGCTGGCTAATTGTTATAAGAAGAGGGCCTTGAATGTCTGGAACAGGTATTATGTTGAAGAGATGTTACCACGGAGTATTGATAATGGTTTTAAAAAGCGGAGGGTTGGTTTGCTAAAGGCAATTTTCTTTAAAGCCAAACTTGAAAACACTAATAGTAAAATTAACAAAATCACCATCTTTACTATACCCTGGCATCAGTGTTACTAACTTTATAGATCCATGCAAATGACTATCTGCAAGGCTCCAGAAAGTGAACATATACACATAAGGCCTCCCCTTTCTCAATTATTTAATCCCCATCCTTCTTGCCTCAATCCTGCTATACCTACACATTTCATTACACACTTTGTGCTGAATCTAAGCACATTCTCAGACATTTCTGTTTTTCATTCTGGGCCTCAAGAGCATAAAGAAACCCATGAATACCTAATTTTAGATAAGCAACTTTGCTTTGATTCATAAGCAGGCTAAGGGGTGTATCCAGTCTCATTCAGAAGCACTGAGTGGTTATTTGATTTAAAGCATAAATTGTAACTCTGGCCCCTGATCCTTAAGGACTTACAATTTGGTAAGACATCACTACGATTGAAAGTTGACTTACATTAATTCATGAAACAAACATTGATGGAATGTCCATAACCCATTAGGGACTGTGCAAAGGAATGGGGATATAAGAATGAATGAGGCATGGGCTCTGCTCTCAAGGCAGACTAGTTGAATGACAATTATAAAAGAAGCAGTAAATGAGTAAATGCAGTGGTAGAGAGAAGCATTGGGTTCGGAGGCCTCAGTTTCAGAGGTGATCACCTAGGGGGCTAAGGTGAGAGTCTTGGAACACAACACAATTTGAGGTTTGAGTAGAGCAAGAGGATCTGGATGAGTGACCAGAAAATGAGCAAGGATAAATGGCCAGAAGAGGAGAGAAACTGGTAGAAGAGGACTTCAAAGAAGTCAAAGAAAGAGAGAGAGCAATGTCCCCTCATTTATTCTAACTCCCAGCACCTGATCACCACTGTTTTACTCTCTGCTTCCATAAGCTCAACTTTTTTAGATTCCACATATAAGTTAGGTCATGCAGTATTTGTCTGTCTGTGTCTGACTTATTTTACTTAGCATAAGGTTCTCCAAGTTTACTCATCTTGTTGCAAATGGCAGGATTTCCTTATTTTTATGGCTCAATACTTCTGAGGATCTAAAGTACAGCAGAGTAGCTATGGTTAATAATATTGTATAGTTTACTTAAATTTTATAAGGGAGCAAATTTTAAGTGTCCTCACCCCTCCCTCACACACATACATACAAAATGATAACTATGGGTGGTGACGGATGTATCAATTACTTTGTAGGAATCAGTACATACTGTATATGTATGTAAAATCACGATGTGTACCTTGAATTTGTGCAATTTTTATTTTTCAATTAAATATTTTTAAATAAGCAAAAGGAAGAGAGAGGAGTTTAAGGAGTCATCTCACTGTTTTGATCTAGAGAAAAGGAGCTAATAGTGGGTGTGGTTGCTGGATAGGAAAGTCTCCCTGATGGATGGACTTGATTTACTCAATGAAATAAGAGGCTCAGGCATCCTTAGGCAGTGATGGAAGAGATTGAAGAGTAAGATTCATGACAGTCAAGTGTCTGGCCCAAACCATGGTGCCCAGGAGAGAATATGAGGAAAAATAATGACGACTGCTACCATTACTAGTAATAAATACTTGCAAAGTTCTATTCAACAACTCTAACACTTGGAAATTAGGCTAGTGTGTAGAGGGATGGGACATCAGTAAGCAGGGCTCAACAATCTCTTTAGCTTCAGGGCCCTGCTATGTTATTGAGGTAGATAATATTAGTATTTGGAGCCTTCTCATTTTCCTCTGTAAACAGCTCCACACACACTGCAGGTGCCAAGACTTTGAAATATAACTGCAGATGATGATGAACATGATAAAAAGGAAGAATAGTTAATACTCATTCAGTGCTTTCTAAGTGGCAGACATGTTCCTAAGCTCTTTCCAGGAATGAGAATGGACTAAACAGATGAGTTAATTCATGGAAAGTGATTATGTATGTATATGTTTGTGTATATATGTTCATGTATATGTATGATAAATATAATACAAATGATGTATGTATAGCATATAAACTTCACACTGTTTCTAGTGTTTAGTAGGAGCTCTAATTTTTCCCTATCTTCCTCCATCTTCCTTCTTTTCCTCATTACTCTTCCTAGTCATCTACCAATCCCCTCCCACACCAGAACTGGGATAAGAGAGGTGAATGCAGAAGGGGTCTGTGTGTCATTTTCCCTGACAAGAGACTGGTTAGTGGAAGAGAGATAAGCCCTTGGAATTGTCTTTGGACTTGGTGTCTAAGAGTTTTCTTCCTATTGAAGTTGTAATTTCTTCAAGGACAGTAGCTATGTGGTACCCTTGTTGTGTTCCCCATAAGCACTGGCATGGTAGTGGGTATGTGGTAGGTACTCAGTAAACTCTTTGAGGCCAGTCTCGGCTTGGGGGTCCTGATTATTGGCACCATCAACATTTTCAGTGATCACTGAGGCAGGAGAAGCCACAACTGAGAGGTTCTAATGAGCTCACAGACAGCAGCAGCTGGAGCCACCCAGTAGTGGCCCTCTTGGCAGTGCTCTGCAAGTGATGGGCCACCAGGCCAGGAGGCCAAGGACTTGCATTTCAGAGGCCACTCACAGGTAACCCTGTTCAAATCTCTCTACTACCTGGATTCTTACTTGTAAAGTGAAGGTCATAATCTTTACTTTGCCTCCTTTGTAAACGTTCTCTAAGGATCCAGTTTGGATGACAGTCGTGAAGGCTCTTTGCAAAGTGAAAGGCGTGCAGATGTGAAGGGATGATAACTCCCAGAGCCTGGCCTTGGTTCAGAAGAAGACAGGAAGGGAGAGTCCCTGTGTAACCCAGACATAAGGGGACTTTAATTTGTTTTCTTCCTGTTAAAACAACTTTCATGATTCAAGCTGGTACTGCATGTGGAACATTCTGTCCTTTGAGATCTTCAGGGACAGGAGAATTTGTAAAGCAGTGAGGCTGCAACCAACTCATGATGTAATGAAAAATACATGAAATATTGTGGGGTTCATACTTGTGCTTCTTCAAACATTTCCTGCCTAATAGCAGTCAAGTGAGACAGGTAGCTTGTCCTCTGCTCAATTCCTTAGCAAATCTTTCTCTTCTTGCCCCTGATCTTGCAATGTGGTCAGTCCCCACAGCTCTGTTTTGGACCATGTTTTCTTCTCTCCCCTTCCATTTTCCCCTTCCCTTCCTGTTTTCCCCTCCCTTTATTCTTCCTCTTCCTCCATGCATAACCTTAACCATTCTCTTGGCCTCACGTAACCACCTCCCAATTCTGTGCCACCTTCACTCTAGAACTCTAATGTGAGCCCTACGCCTGAAACTCTACTCAGATCCCCTCACAGACACCTCACAGTCACCCTCTCCAGAACCTAACTTTCCCTTCTTCCCACTTCAAATCTGCTGCTTCTTCAGTTTGACGGGAGTGTTATAGGCCTTCCCTTGTAAAAGGCCAAACCAGATAGCCACCATCAAGGACTTGGAGCAACTCAGTGTTATGTATGGATACCCTCAAGGCACACATTTCATTGGACATGAGGGCTGAGATTGGGAACATGAAAAAGACATAGATTGCTTTCACTTGCCATATAACACCCAAGCAGCAGACTTAATTGAAAGGAAAAAAAATGCCATTTCTAAGGCACAACTGTGAACACTTCTGCAATCCAGTTGTTTGCATGGGTGGGTGAAGGTTTTGCCTCAGGCCACTAAAAACCTTAATTTGGTTGAAACAAATAGTTGGCTGGCAGCATACCAATGACTCGGAACCACTGCAGGAGAAGGTCCATTGACCATAGTTGTAAAGAAAGTCCAACCATACACATTTCTACCACAGCACATAAAAAGCCTATGACAAATGTTATTTAGGACTCCTCAAGACCTTGAACTAGGGGAGGGGGAGGGGACACTTGAATGGGGGTTGGACTGGCAACTTCCCTCAGGCTGGATAGGGTATTTCTTGCCAGAGAGTGAGGAATTCCCCTGCCAGATAACGTGGTCTCTGTCGATACTGCTGGAGTCCAAGCCAAAATGCTCCACATAACCATACACTGGCATAGAACCCTTTTAAAGGTGGCCATTTGACATGGTCTTTTGCTGCCCCTGTAATCTTACAGATAATATCAGTACCTTCTCCCTTCAGGCAACATGTTTGGTATACACTCTCAGCCCATAATCCTTAGACCACCTGTTTCCTAACAGATGTCATAGCTCTCATAGTTATGACAGTCATTCTGTTTGATGGGGAAGAAATGCCCTGCCAAGTACCTACTAAACACTTGTATTTCTACCCATCTACCTGTGAATGTACCCATATTTTTTCTCTTCTCTCATGTTACTGTGAAAGAACCATCTCTGCACCTATCTAAGGCCAAATCATCCATTTCTGCACTATCTCCCAACACCTCTAGGTTACTCAAAGATACTGCTCTAGCAATTTTTGCTTAATCTCCTGCATCAATGGAGCTCTACTGGTTCATTCCCAGCACTATATAAACATACTGTTATCACTCACATCTTAAAGAAACCTTCCCTTGACCCCACTTGCCCTGCATGTATGGCCTCATTTCTCTGGTTCCCTTCGTAACAAAACTCCTCAAAGAAGTTCTTTACTTACTGTCCCCAATCTTCTTTTGAGTCCACTCAAATCAGGCTTTTGCCTCGATCACTCCATCAAAACTGTTCTTTGCAGAAATCACTAATGACCTCCACTTTGTTACATTAAGTGATCAATTCCTATTCCTTATCTTTCTAGACCTATCAGGAGCAATGAACACAATCAACATCCTTTCTCAAATACTTTCTTCACTTGACTTCCAAGACCCCTCACTCTCTGATTCTTCTCCTGTCTTACTGGTTGTTCCTTCTCAGTTTCTACTGATTTCTTTTCCTCCCTCTTCCTCCAATCTCTGTTATCTCCATGGCCCAGTCTCACAATCTTCTCTTCTATTTGTACTCATTGCCTTGGCAATCTCATCCGGATTCATGGTTTTGAATATTAACTATATAATGATGAATCCAAGTTTATATCCTAGGCCCAAACCTTTTCCCTAGTTTGCAGACTCATACTTCCAAAATGAAATTCCTGATCTTCAACTCCAAACATGTTTCTCCTATAGTCTCTCCCATCTTAGTAAATGGCAATTCCACTTTCATCCTTGGATCTTTTCTCACTCTCTCTTTCTTCCCCCTTATTTACCCACCCCACCCCGTTTATCTCTCTCCACATCCAACTCATAGGGGAAATTATGTTAGCATTATCTTTAAAATATCCAAAATTCAACTATTTCTCATCATTTTTTATTGCCATGACTCTGGTCCAAAACATGATGTCATGTTTGGATCATTGCAATAGCCTCATCTTACTTGACTCTGTGCTTCTGTTCTATACTCCTACATTCTATTCTCCACACAGAAGCATAAATGAACATTTGGGAACATAAGCCAAGTCATGTCATCCCTCCTCTTATAACCCTCCAATGGCTGCCATTTTCACTCAGATGAAAAGCCAAAGTCCTTATAATGGCCTGCAAGATTCCACCTAATCTGGCACCAGTCCCCATCCTTTATGTACTCTGACCTTATCTCCAAACACTCTCTTCTTTTTATTACTTTGTTCTAACCACATTGATCTCCTGACTCGTTTTACTACATGGTGGTTATATTCCTGCCTAAGGGCTTTCTCCCTTGTTACCTTTGCCTAGAAAGATCTTCCCCCATGTGTCCACATGGCTTGTTCTCTCAATGAATGAAAGAACCAAAACATGAATGTAGGATAAACAACTTTCTGAAACCCTCACAATACTCAAGCCCTTAAAGCAATTCCTTTATATATTTTTATTTTACATATACTCTCTTAGGACAGATTGAACTCTTACCTATAAGCTCATGACTCCCAAATCTGTATTTTCCACCCAGATATCTCTTACCAAACTTCAGATCCACATCTCCAGCTAGCTACTAGCAGAGCAATTGCAAAAGGTTCTGGGAGAAGTGGGAGGTGTAATCCAGCTGGTGCTCTGCTCACCAAGCCCTCTACCAGCCTGTGTCAAACTGGATAAAGAGGTGCTTTTTTCTTCACATAAAGGTACTATGTGTCTGTCCACTAAGTCTTGTGCTCAGGGCTCTATCTGGAGAGGGCATCTTGTTAGATATCCACACAAAAATTCTAAAAAGGCTAACTGTAAGTCTGCCTGCTGGGCATCACTGCCTGAATGTTCCACTGGCACCTCAAACACATGTACAAAATGATCTCATTATCTTTTCTACCTCTACCGCAAATCCACTCCTGTTCTAGACTTCCAAATATCCCTTAATGGCATAATCATTTTCCCAGTCATTCAAGCTCCAAACTCCGGCATTATCCTCCCACTCCTTCCCGCCATTTGAATGCAGAGTTTCAATTTCTCTCAGTTCCATCTCCGTGACATTTCTTGTCTCTGCACCCCTAGGATCTATTGTCTCCACTTGAATATAACTGTGTTCTAATTAATTCTGAGAGCTGCTTAGGAAATTGCCTCAACAAATAGCTATGAAAGTTGTGGGCTACAGATGGATAATAGTCCATTTAAACTGTCAGTATAAAATCTAGGAAAAGATTGGATAAGGAGTATCTCCTTTTCATGTCCCTTATCTGAATAAGAGTGAGTAATGCAGAGTGATTTATAGAGTTCCTCAGAATATTAAAATATGAATTCTTAGCCCCATTCCCATTTTACAAATCAACTTAGTAAACCACATTCAACTTTTCTAAACTTTTGTTTTCTCATCTGAAAACTGAAGGCATTGATTTAGAGGAAACTTTAGTTTCCTCTTGCTCTGACAGCCCAAATTTCTCAACTTTTTGCTCTGAATCACACTTGATATCAGGGTAAAAAAAGAGGAGAAACTAACACTTATTAAGTATCTCAATACTTAACACTTATAAAACGGACCAAACTCTTTATATCCATTTTGTAATATATTACTCGTCACAATTCTATAAGGTAGATAAGGTTATGCCTATTTTTTCAGTTGAAGAAACTGAGGTTTGGCCAATTTAAATATTTTTTATGGTCACAGACTTGATAAAGACTGGGCCTGACCACAGGTCTCTTGCCTTGAAAGCCCACCTCCCAGATACAGATGTAAAAGGTACTCCTGTATATATTTTTTTTCACTTAGTTGCCTTTCTTTGATCTCAATCCTCAAGACAATTCATTTTCAAATCAAGTGCACTAAACCAATCACCTCAATGTCAGTTATAATCATTTGAACTCTGGAGCTCACTTTTCCCTCCTTCTTACTGTCCACTTCACTTCTAACCACACATTGCAGTAATGTTGAAGCATGCTGTTCCCTCCAGGGAAAAACATAATTGTTCATAGCTTTGTGGCATGAGCAGGATTAATTATGGAGAAGGATAATTAGACTGATAAGTAGTATCATTTACAATATCATTCGAGCCACATTATTGGCACCATCCTAAGAAAGGACTCACTCCTTTCCTCTTCTGTTCTAATCAAGTCCCTTTTTTCAGACCCCTGGAAAAACTCTCTGTTGGGAAATTTCACCTTTAGATGAAGTTCAGTCACATCCATTGAGGTCATATCTACCAGTTGGAAAGTGAAAGAATCAGCATAATTTGCCAGGCACTTTAAAGTCTTCTTATGTGACATGACTAGTTTGAAGGATTGCTTTAAAAATTGCTAATAGATTAATCAAAGTGCTTTCTACAAACTTGTAAAAACCACAAAGCCTTAACTAGCTAAAAATATAGTCACGTATCTGGATATCTGTTTTTCAATTCCATTGACAGCAAATGACTTTTGGATTAACATAATGAGGAGCAGGATACTTTAAGATAATACTAGTCTTTAATGCCTTTACTCAGATTTGTTTTTATATCAGTAGCATTACCCAGCACGATCCCTAAGGAGGGAGATGTAGGACAGGTAAACTTTGTTAAGAAAAAGAGAGGATGTGGACCTTGGGGCAATGGTTCCAGTTGCTGTAACTGAATTAGCCTATTAGTTCATTCTCTTTTCTGTCTTTTCAGTGCCTAGTCTCACTCATCTAGACAGTTAGCAGACAGCCCTGTGGCAATCACTGAAAGGGAAATGGGTTGACAATTAGGAGGTGGCATGATGATGCTTGGTGCCTGGGAGAGAAAAGGAGTTCTGTTGGGAGGAAGGAGAGTGCATCTAAAGTAAAGAAGGCTCTCTCAAGCCTTAACCTAGAGAAGTAAGGAATGTGAAATGCTGCCTTTTTACTGTCAGAGCCTGTAAAGAAGAGACATTTGAAGGGCAATCAGCTTTTTTTCAAGGCCATTCAGTAACATAGAGGTAACTGATGCCTAAGCCAGCTGTGCCTATTAGACATCATAGTTCCTAAGGGGTAAAGAAGCACAATCAAGAATCAATGAGGTCCCCACTCTAAGATGTGGAACTGCTGTGAAAGATTTAGTCCTGGAGACAGCAAAGAAAAAAAAAAAAAACAGAATGGAACAACGGTAGGCCACATCAGTTACGGTTTGCGGGAAAGAGGTAAGAACAGCACAATGGGAACTAAGCTGATACTCTGATGGGATTAAGGAAAAAAAGAAGGGCTTTCAGAGACAAATGGATAAAGTGGGAGGATCAAGCAATTCATACATAAGACAGAGTGTGAGATTAGCAATGACTGACAAATGGCTGAAAGCCCAAGCTCAGTTTTGAGATCAATCTTCTGAAAAGAACAAGATAAGCAAATAAAGCATTGACAGTTTGAATATGTTGAAGATCTAGCATTAAGTGGTATAGACCAAATTGCAAAAGCGAACTGCATACTTTGTTCAAAGACACACTCATTCTTATAAATAATTTCTTTTGCCTGTGCTTTTTATATGTTTGCGCATAATGCTACCTTGTTTCATTTATTCATTAATCATTTAATAAAAACCGCTTGTATACCTAGAACTGAGGGGGAAAGCTCTGAGCAATTAAAAAACAAAAAGGCATACATCATTCCTGCCCTTGAGGAGTTTATAATATTGTTTTAGAGACAAGACTCCCAATTATTTTTAAAATTTGGCTTTATTAAGATATAATAAAACAGTAAAAATTGTATATATTTAAAGTATACAACATGATGTTTTTTCTTACTTAGTTTTTTTAAAAAACAATTAATTTTGAATTTTTGTGGGTGCATAGTAAGTGTATATATTTATGGGTTACATGAGCTATTTTGATACAGGCATACAATGCATAATAGTCACATCAAGGTAAATGGGGTATCTATCATCTCAAGCATTTATCCTTTCTTTGTGTTACAAGCAATCCAATTATACCCTTTTAGTTATTTTAAAATGTAACAATATGATGTTTTCATATGCATATACATTGTGAAATGATTACCACAATCAAGCTAATTAGTATATCCATCATCTCACATAGTTACCATTTGTGTGTGTGTGTAGTGAGAATATTTAAGATCTACTCTCTTAGCAAATTTTGAGTGTACAATACTGCACTATTAACTATAGTCATCATGCCATGCATTAAATCTGCAGAACTTATTTGTCCTGGATGCATAACTGAGACTGTACTCATTAGCCAACATTTCCCCCAAAGATTTTCAGTTAGTCAACAATTAAAAATTGTGGTAATAGAGAAATTTGAACATATTTTAAGCATATCATGGGTTAAATAGTTATTTTAGTAGGCTGGCCATAAATGAACGATTATATCTAACATTTTTTTCTTTATGGAAACAAACCCTGAGTGATAAATTAGAGGCAAAAGGGTCATTGCGAGTTAGGATTTCTCTGTTCAGTGGATCCTGAGCTGAGTCTGGGTGAATGGACATGGAAGAGGGGGAAAGCAACAGGCACAGATGCAGAGGCAGGAATTGCAGAAAGTACACTTGGTAGCAGTAAGTAGAAAAGTTTGATTGGAATGTGGGGTTCATATTGGGAGGTAGGATGGGTTGTGAATGGGGAGGCCCTTGAATGTAAGTCTTAACATATTCACTTCAAGTCTATAGGGCTTTTGAGTAGAAGAATGGCATGATCGATTTTACATCCTTTTTACTTACTTAACAGTATAGAATGTCCATTTCACATATCATGTAGTCTTTGTAAAGACTCAATTTTAAGTTGGAACGATTAAATAAAATTAAGATATTAAGATCTATACTTTTTTTCCTAGACTTTTGTCTTCTAGTGTCCATGTAGCCAATTAGACTCTAAAATTATTTTTTGTAATTAAGAGAATTATGGTGACACTCTCCTTGGCCTAAGTGTGCCTATTCTAAGTGCTTTACATCTATTAACTCATTTAGTCCCAAAAATATCTCATGAGAAAGATGCTATTATTATCCCTACTTTATAGCTATATACCAAGGTGAAATATCCTGATGAAAGCAACATTCTGTTTAATGAAGTGATTTTCAACTTGTATGGACAATCACCACACAGCTATAACAAATTTCACAATAACTGTCAAAACAAGAATGTTCTTTTCCGTTACATGAAGAAAGAACTTTCAGGAATATAAATTGTAGCATCCTGTAAAGTCTTACATATCTGGGATTAGAATCTGACTCTGTCACTTCCTAGCTGGGTCACTTTGAACAAGTTTCTTCATCTCTGTGCCTCCATTTCTTCATCTGTAGAATGAGGAGAAACATTCATACCACATAGGGTTGAGGATGAATGAACATCATGCATGCAAAGATTTCAGCACAGAGTCTGGCAAGTGGTAAGCATTCAATAAATTCCATCATTTGTTGAAAGTGGTGCTGACAGTTCTGAGTGCAAGCTGCATGGAAGGTAGCAGAGTGGGGTGGTTAAGATAAGAGCACGACTTCTGGAGCTAAGCTGCCTTGACTTGAATACCAGTTGGGCTTTGTGACCTTGAGCAAATAACTTAACCATTCTATGCCTGAATGTTCTCATTTGCAAAATGAAGATAATAATGATAATTATGTCACAGAATTGTTATGAGGGTTACATAAGTAAATGCATGTAAAGAATGCTAAAATGCTGCTTGACACGTAGCAAATCTCAACAAGTGTTAGCCACTATTATGTGCCAGGTACTACGTTGAAGGTTTTATATGCTTTAACTCATTTAATCCTCAAACACACTATGAGATAGGTATTAGTACAGTATTATCCCCATTTTATAGAAAGGCAAATTGAGGCTCAGATAAATTAAACTCTAGTTAGTAATGTGTCTATGATCACACCACTAGCAAATAACTCCAATTAGGTCTGTCTGACTCTAAAGACCTTATTCCTCTTGACTACTGCTCTATATAGTAAGGCCTGCTTTTCACAGGAGAGTAGTTTAAGTGTGGTACACTATAAGAGAATTGGAATGGAGGAGAGCTGGTCTGGAAAGGAAGGTGAATTGGATGTGAGATATATTGAGTTCGAGAAGCTGGAGGGAAATTTCAGGGGAGGATGTCTTGCTATTTCCTGTAGAAATCTGTGTTCCCATTAGAAGTAAGCAGTCTGTTCTGAGCCCATGTTATAAACACTTTAGGGGATTTGCAGTGCTTAATTTAAAAACTTAGGCAGTATTTTAAAATAGCAATAACACAAACTTCTACTTTAAAGGGCAAAATGCTACTGGTGAAAAATGAAGAGCAAACCTCCTGACTGAGAAAGGTCAGCTATGCCAAACAAGTACAAAACTAAGAATCAAACAGGAAGAATGGTTAGGAACACAAAAGAGCAGAGGTAGGTGGCATTGTAAAAGACTCATAGGTCACATCCACAGCTACAGAGTAGAGCTAAGAAGGCGGGGCACCAGCAGGAAGAAAAGATCCTAGGGTCTTAACCACTTGACAGTACTTGGTTAAGGTCTCCTTTTCCACATGGTCTTGACTTACAGGTTAATCCTTATTTTTCTGTTTTCTTTTAGAGTGTTGCAATATTAAGGTCTACTTTTCGGGATTCACTTCTTCAGCTCTAGAAACTTCCCATAATCAAATAAGAATAGTCCTAGTGGGATAATGATCATAACTGAAACTAGCAGAGCACGTATCATGAGCTAGACCCTATTCTAAGTGCTTTACATATATTAACTCATTTAGTCCCAAAAATATCTCATGAGAAAGATGCTATTATTTTCCCCAGTTTATAGACAATAAAACAGCCACAGAGAAATAGGGAATTTACCAAGATCATACACCTAATATGTGGAAAAGCCAAGCAGTTTGGCATCAGCATCTATGGGTTAACTGCCACGTTATACTGCCTCATTGAGCCATTATCTGCAGTACGCTAACATTTTAGTTTGATCTTATTTTCTTCCTTCCCTTCCTTCCTTCCTTCCTTCCTTCCTTCCTTCCTTCCTTCCTTCCT
>NC_045445.1:41724488-41767474 GCF_002776525.5 Piliocolobus tephrosceles | reverse complement strand
CTTCCTTCCTTCCTTCCTTCCTTCCTTCCTTCCTTCCTTCCTTCCTTTCTTTCTTTCTTTCTTTCTTTCTTTCTTTCTTTCTTCCTTTCTTTCTTTCTTTCTTTCTCTTTCTTTCTTCTTTTTTTTTTTTTTTCCACTGTGGTAGCTAGCTGAGAGCTGGGTAAAGAAAATCTTGCAGTCACCATGTTCACATCCGAGAACCAGCCACAGAACTGAATAAAGTTCTGGGCCTCCCTCTAGGGGAAGAGATGTCGTGGTTCAAATTAGGAGTGTGCCAGTTAGATTGGCTTTAGACTAGCCCCAGAGTTAACTGTTGTCTTTTCCCAGGAATTGTGATGGTGGACTCTTTTACCATCATCTTCTCTGATAGGTGATTCAATGTAGTCTTTAAGAGCATCAGCTATGAAGGCAAACAAAAGGGTTCAAATGCAAGCCCTGAAATTTTCTAACTATGTAACCTTACGCAAGTTACTTATATTTTCTGTGTATCAATAATGCTGGTAAAATGAGGAGAAAACGAGTATCAATCTTACCAGATTGTTGGAAGGAAAAATGAAATAAACCAGTATTAAAAAGAAAAAAACTTGGCCTGATGTGGTGGCTCATGCTTGTGATCCCAGCACTTTAGGAAGCCAATGCAGGCAGATTACTTGAGGCCAGGAGTTCAAGACCAGCCTGGACAGCAGAGAGACCCTTTCTGTTTTAAAAAAACCATAATGATTAGCCAGATGTGGTGGTATGCACTTGTAGTCCTAGCCACTCAGGAGGTTAAGGCGAGATGATTGCTTGAGTCCAGGAATTCAAGGCTTCAGTGTGCTATGGTCCCGCCACTGCTCTCCAGCCTGTGTGACAGAGCAAGACTCCATCCTCCATTTTTTAAGAGTAAGCAAGCTCATTTTGCTGTTATTCTCTCTGGGAGTGTTTGGCAGCCTCAGTAGTTGATTTCCAAGCCTGACTAGCCATTCTTTTTTTCTTCCTGTCATTTTTCAGAAGTTCTTTAAGATCTCCATTCATTTGTCTCCATGGATTTTCTTTCCCCTACATTTGGCTTTCAATTTAAAGAAAGAGAGCATTTATTCACACCACTCAACCTTTTGACAGCTTCCATCATATTCTTTGCTAAGATGTGTCAGTAAATTTAATTGGTTTTGCTTGGGGGCAGAGTGAAAGGAAACATGAACAAGAGATTGATGTTGAAAAGCCACCAAGATGGCAGTATCTATTTTCTTAATGAAACCTTTCCCAAAGTGTGTTATGTGTAATTAGTCTCATGAGATGCTCCCAAGAGTAAAAACAAAACAAAAGACAAAACAAAAACAAAACCAACTCAGTTTACATTGTCAAAAAGTTTGGGAAATAGAGCATGCTATATTTTCTTCTTAGAGAGTCATACTCCCCACTAGTCTATTAAAAGCTCTAAATAGTCTGCAATAAGGAGATATGTTTAACTCTGTCTTGCTCAACACTTACACAAATTAATTTGACCTCAGAACCTCTTTTCTACTCTCAGAGTGGGAAATTACCTGGATGCAATGGTCCTCTCCAAGTATGCTGCCAGGCAAGTAACATAGCATAGAGGGCACGCAGCAGAAGGGCTCAAAGACCAAATTAAGGTGACTTCATCGTATGATTTATCAAATTAATTTTAATATATGGTGAAAAGCAAATGAAAATAGATTGGTATTTTAACATACTGTGGATAGAGATCTGCTAGTGCAGCTCATCAATTCATTAAAATGAAACTATTAAACTGGTCGTTTGTTTTCAGATAATAGTAAAAACTAATTAACATTTTTAAGTACTAGGCACTATTGTATGTTTTTTGCATATACTTAACAGAGCCCTAGTTGTGCATATTTTGTGGTATGGAAATGAATAAAATGTTCAGTTTCACAAACAGACATTAAGGTTTTTCAAAGTCAATGGTTTTGAGCACCGAGTGTTTCTTATGATTATCCCTGTAGATTTTGTTAAGAAGGAAATAAAAAAATAAGACTTTGGGGCTCACGGTGCTGATGAATTAAACACAGAAACCTGATTTCACTCCAAGAGTTTCTCCCATGTCTTGGGTCCAGAGAAAGCTTCTGATCTAATACAGATGACATCAAGGACAAAAACTAGGAGGACTGAGTAAATCTATGCATACTGAAGTCAGAAACCTCCTGCTTCTTCCCATCCTCAGCTCTCAAAATGTTGGCAACCAGATTTTCATCCCACTGGCTGGAGATTAGAATCACATTCTCTGGGAAATCTGAGCACTTGAAAAGGAAAGACCCAAATATATTGACCTTGGAGAGTTCATCAAACCTGAAATGTCTCTAAACTACAATCAAATGATTTTTCAAAAAGATATAAAGCCCAAAAGGATAGAGAGAACTGGAGGGAATACAAGAGCAATATTTTGGAAGATGGAAAGCAAATAGATCAAGGTTAACTGAATTAGCAAACCTAAGAAAGATGAATTTTAGACAGTCAGTGGGGAAAGCTGAGAGCCAACCTGGTTCACCATGCACAATCATCAAAAGGCCCACAATTGGAGGCAACTTGTACCTCTGAAACTGGGGATAAGTGGAAGCTATGATAAGGAAGATTGATTGAAAGCTGTTTAAGAAGTAAATCCCTGGATGTGCTCACTTGCTCCACACTTCCAGGCAGCAGAAAACTAGAGATTTATTCTCTAGAGATGGTAAAACAGAGGGTATTTGAACTGTGGAATGCCATAAACAGCTGACAGCTTGAATATCATCAGGAACATGGGATTAAATAAAATGAATCCTGAATACTGAAATCCCAGCCTTTTCTGCCTTCTAGATTCTGTTCAGAGAAAGGATCCAAAAGTTGAAATAAGGCTAAAAATTTGCAGCATGTTTTTTCTGATGTTATATAGAGCGCTGTTTAACAAACCCATCCAAGAATGATTTAATTGTTCAGGGAAATATACCTCTATTTGACTTTACTTACTATTTTCTCTTAAACTCAGTGAAGATTTATGTTTACTTGAAGATTTTACCTAAGAGAGATATAAATAATTTTTGTCCATTAGAAAATATAACTCTAAAGATTATTGGTTTTAATTGTCTTATTGGACACTTACCAGTTGTACATATAACCTAACAATTTGACTTTAAATTTTTTCTAAATGACTATAAATAATGTTCAGCTTCTCAAAATATTATCTGAATCTGTTTGACCCTAGATTTGTATATAAGAATCATGTTTTTAATTTTTGAACTTTATACTTTGACAGTTTCTAAAACATTGGCAGTCAGGCCTTTACCTCTAGGTAGGAAATTGAAAGAGTATTCCCTGGGAAATCTGACCACCCAGAGAGGAAAAACCATGGACATCTAAATGTCCTAATAAATGACCCAGGCAGATCACTTTGTATTTAGGATAACCATATAATTTATCCTACAAAAATGGCACATTTTTGAGCAAAAGGAGGCTTTATTCGTTATTATTGAACAATAAGCATAACCTGGAACTGTCCTGGTAATACCAGGACATACGACTATACTACCTATAGTGAAGTTCTCAGTCAACAATCCCATTCATGCAGTAAGAATTTCCAATCAGCTTTTTAGCTGGCCTATGTATGAGCAGAAAACAAAGTATCACAAGGATTTGATGAAAGCTTCTAACTTGAAAGACAGAACAAAACAAAGAAACAGTTAAAGGCAACGTGGAGGGAAAAGAGGCTATACAAGGATAATAAAGTTTCCTCCTCCCAAAACACACTACCATAAATAGCGTTAGAGAGCTAAAATTTGCGTTGAATTTATGAAATGAGAAAATGATGATTTAAAAAGAAGAAAACAGAGCATTTAGACAGCAGCTGCAATGAAACCTTTGAAAATTTCAAACATAATAGTAAAAATGAGTGAAAGGATTAGAAAATAAAGTTATGGAAATCTCACAGAAAGTAGAGCAAAGACAAAAGATGGAGAATAAGAGAGAAAAACAATAAGAAAACTAAAGGACTAATTAAATAGGCCCAACATCTAGATAATAGAAAATGTAAAGAGAGAAAACAGGGAAAATGGAAAAGAAGAAATCATCCTTAAAGTAAAACAAGAAGAGTTTCCCATGCTGAAGAATATGAATTTCCATATTTAAAGGGCCAAATTAGTGCCCAGCACAATTAATGAAAATGGGCCCACAGAAAGGCATATTATTATGAAATTTTATACTATTAGTTACAAATAGAAGATCTTACAAGCTTTTGGGATGGGGTAGGGTAAGGTCATATATTAAGCATAGAGGATTGAGAATGATTTAACAGAGAAACAAGAAGACAAAAGAAAATGGAGCCATGTTTTTTAAATCAGATGAAAAACTATTTCTAACTTAGCAACCCAAATTATGAAGTATGATCTTGTCTACTCGAAGAGTAGAATCAATATATTTGTAGATATGAAAGATCTCAAAATAAGTTCTTTCCATGCACACTTTCTCTAGTACGTACTGAAGGATATATTCCACCAAAATGATGAGGTTAACTTAAAAAAAAAAGATGTAATATATGAAACAGGATCTGAAACATAGGAGAGATGCCAGAGGAATCTCCAGGTTGAAGCTAAAGGGAGAAATCAATGTAACACAGTGTACTAAAGCAGAAAGGACAACTTGTCCAGATTGTTGAACAGAAGATTCGGAGATAAACTTCTCCATGAATTTGATATTGATTCAATAATTGATGTATAATATCTTGAGAGTAGATTTTGACAACCGGAGAAAATTTGGGGTGTAATTAATGATAAGTATGTACTACATTAAACAAACAAAAATCTCCAGTAATTATTAATTGCAGGGAAAATAAGAACTTCTGCAACAAAGTTAAAGTAATCAAAGGTTACTATATTGCCAAAATAATGTAAACACTGATCTAAACCAATTATACTGAGATTTTGAAGAGATGGAAAATGTGTAGTTTGTGGTGGGCAGAGAAAAAAAAAGAATGCCAAATCTTCATCTTCCAACCTGGCAAATCAATAGATATTGTCTAAAACTGAAAATCTATGAGTCAGCAATACAAACATGTAAATTTGGAGATACAGAGATATGCATAAAAAGAATCAGAGTCATTATCCTAAGTGAATTACCTTGGGAACAGAAAACCAAACATCACATGTTCTCACTTATAATTGGGAGCTAAACACTGGGTACTCATAGACATAAGGATGGGAAAAACAGACACTGGGAACTACTAGAAGAGGAAGGAAGAGAGGGGGAAGGGTTGAAAAACTAACTATTGGGTACTATGCTCACTACTTGGGTGATGGGATCATTCATAACCCAGACCTCAGCATTATGCAATATACACAGGTAATAAACCTGTACATGTATCCACTGAATCTAAGGTACAAGTTTTTTGTTTATTTGTTTTTGTTTCTTTGTTTTTTTGGAGATGGAGTCTCACTCTGTCACCCAGGCTGGAGTGCAGTGGCATGATCATAGCTTACTGCAGCCTGGACCTCCCAGACTCCAGCAGTCCTCCCACCTTAGCCTCCTGAGTAGCTGGGACCAAAAGCATGCACCACCATACCTGTCTAACTTATTTTTACATTTTGTAGAGATAGGGTCAGTCTCACCATGTTGCCCAGGCTGGTCTTGAGCTCCTGGCCACAAGCAATCCTCCCTCCTTGGCCTCCCAAAGTGGTGGGATTACAGGTGTGAGCCACCAAACCTGGCCCTAAAATAAAAGTTAAAAAAAAATTAGAGTGAATACATTTAACTTATATTTAATTATTTATTTATTTTTCAGTGACAAATACATATTGTATGTATTTATCATGTACAACATGTTTTGAACCATGTGTAAATTTTGGGATGGCTAAATTGAGCTAACATATGCATTACCTCACATACTTACCATCTTTTGTGGTGAGAATACGAAATCTACTCCCTTGGCAATTTTCAAGAATAGAATACATTGTTATTAGCTATCGTCACTGTATTTTTATAATAGATTTCTTAAACTTATTTCTCCTATCTAAATGAAATTTTGTGTCCTTTGACCAACATCTCCTAAACCATTCCTCCAACCTCTGTTACCCACCATTCTATCTGTACTTTTATGAGTTCAACATTTTTAGATTCAACATATGAGTTTGATCATGTGGCATTTGTCTTTCGGTGCATGACTTATTTTACTTAATGTAACATCCTCCAGGGTCATCTATGTTGTCACAAATGACAGGATTTCCTTCTTTTTTAGGGCCGAATAGTATTTCAATGTGTATATATTCCACATTTTAAAAATCCATTCATCCATTGATGAACACAGGTTGATTTTGTATTTTGGCTGTTGGGAATAATACTTCAATGAACATTCCTTTGTTCAGATATATTTTTGACATGCTGATTTTGTTTCCTTTGGACATATACCCAGTAGTGGGACTTCGGGATGATACAGGAATTCTATTTCTGTTTTGTTAGGAAACCTCCACACAGTTTTCCAAAATGACTCTACTAATTTACCTTCCCACCAACAGTGTATAAGAGTACCCCTTTCTCCATATTCTCACCAGCATTTGTTGTCTTTCATCTTTTTTACAGGAGCCATTCTAACAGGTGTTGAGGTGATATCTCATTGTGGTTTTAATTTGCATTTCTCCAACGATTACTGATTTTGAGCATTGTTCCATATACCTGTTGGCCATATATTTGTCTTCTTTTGAGAAATGTCTATTTGGGTCCTCTACTCAATTTTAAAATTCAGTTATTTGTTTGCTTACTATTGGATTGTTTGAGTTCCTTATATATTTTTACTATTAATCCCTTATCAGATACATGGTTTACAAATGTAGTTTCCCATTTACTTTCCCAAGTAACAATCAACTCTTACTCTGTTGATTGTTTCCTTTGCTGTGGAGAAGTTTTTAGTTTGATATAATTTCACTTGTGTATTTTTGCTTTTATTTCTTGTGCTTTTGTGGTCATATCCAAAATACTGTGTCTCAGACCAACATCATGGAGCTTGCATCTTGTTTTCTTGTAATAGTTTTATTGTTTTAGGTCTCACATTTAAGTCTTTCATCCATTTTGACTTGATTTTGTAGATGGTGTGAGACAAGAGTGCCATTTCATTCTTCTTCATGTGGATATCCACTTGTCTCAACACCATTTATTGGAGAGACTGACCTTTTTCCATTGTGTGTTCTTGGGACCTTTGTTAAAAATCAATTGGCCATAAATGCATGAATTTATATCTGGGCCTTCCGTTCTGTTCCATTGGTTTATGTGTTTGCTTTTATGCCAGTATCATGCTGTTTTGATTTCTATAGCGTCATAGTATACTATACTACCTTGAAGTCAGGTAATATAATACTTACAGTGTAGTTCTTTTTGTTCAAGGTTGCTTTGGCTATTTGGGGTCTTTTGTGGTTCCATATGAAGTTTAGGATTGTTTCTATTTCAGTGAAAAATGTTATGGGAATTTTCATAGGGTATGCATTGAATCTGTCGATAACTTTGAATAGTATAGACATTTTAAAAATATTAATTATTCCAATCCATGAACATGAGATATTTCCTCATTTATTTGTGTCTTCTTCAATTTCTTTCATTAGTATTTTATAGTTTTCAGTGCACAGGTCTTTTATCTCCTTGGAGAAATTTATTCGTAAGTTTTTTCATAGCTATCGTAAATCAGATTGTTTTCTCAATTTATTTTTTTTGATAGTTTATTGACAGTGAAAATATTAATATTTGAAGATGCTTTCTTAATGAGAAGAAGAAATTGGGTGAAAAAAGAGGAATAAAGACTGCTATTTGACCTAAGATACCGTATAGAATTAGTTGGTTTATTCTAGTAGGTGTATGTGAAACTTTGATAATTTTTTAAATAAAAAGGAATAATAACTTTGTTGGGGTCATGATTAAAGAAACAACTGATATTGGAGTTTGGAAACTTAAGTACTTGGTTCTGTCTTGAAGTTCAGGTTTTGGTAAGGGATTCTGGCTTATGGACTTAATCTAAAACAACCATGTAGAAAGGCTTTTCTCTTTCAGAAAATCTGTTTTGGGTCCTGGAATGTTTAAATTAACTCTTATCATTTATGAGAAAAATACTGTTTTGAGGTAACAGAATACTGTTGTTCTTAAGTAAGGATCACCTAGGAATCAGGAAACTTTAATTCTAATATCTATGCTGCCACTGAATGTTGTACCCCTTTGAACAACTCATTCACCTTTTTTGGACATCAGTTTTCTCACCTGTCAAATGAATATAGTAAGAGCAGTTGTGTCTACTATCATGCTATGAGCCAGAAATTCTCTCCTCCAGCACCTGTGCCAGAGAGATCAAGAAATCTCAGAAAGACTGGTAAAGAGGCAACAAAGACTATCAAGAGTATAAATCATTTTAAGTCAGAATGGAACCTTAGCTATACAGAGGAGACCCAAACTATCCCACAGGGATGTGGAATCCCCAACAGGATCAGAGGCTTATTGAATAGATAAGAATACAGCTGCTGAGAATAAAGACACAAAGCTGCTATAACAAGCCTACTGTCCTTTAAAAATCACACAACATCTACTCCTAACAGCAGAGATATCTAGGAGCCCACAACCATTTCCAAATAGAATAAATAAAATGCCTCTTTGGATTTACACCTATTAAAATTTAATTAGTTTTACTATGCCTTCCCTATGCCTTTCTCTCACTGAGCTTTTGTCCTGGCACCCAGTTTCTCATATTTTTATTATGCCAACCCTACTCTGACTCCTCTTTTGTCACCCTTGCTTGCAGACATCTCATAACCTGCTCTAGTGACCATATCTTTTCCAGAACTTGGCCTTTATTTCTAATCCTAATTCCCTACCAATCTAGCACCTATGTAAAAAAGGTGTGCACATCCTCAAGTGACATAATACCATATTTTATTTATTTATTTACTTATTTATTTGTTTTATTTTATTTTCCAAAACCCTAGAGGTTCATACTGATGCCTCAGGATCCAAAGAGTGACTGGCATAAGGAGTGGGAAAAGTAACTGAGGCCTAGTTCACAGAGCTTTAGAACATCCCTTTCAACTAGATCGCCTCTACTTTTATTATATATACATGTATGTATAAAATTTATATACAATATGTATTTTTATGTCTATTTAGCTTCTGGGCAAGTCTTTGGCAGAAGAAATCTTCAAAAAATGAAGTTTAAAAATACAAATGTTTGATGTGATATATGTGAAAAAAATGTATTATTTGGATTGAAATCTCAGTTTTCTCACTTATGGGTTGTGTGACTATGGGTAAGTCACTTAACTCTCCCTGTGCCTCAGTTTCATCAACTGTAACATACTATATATAATGAAAAAACAGAATCCAAAGGTAAGGGAATATTATTTTTCATTCCTCCTGAACTTTCTCATTCTAACTTCTCAGGTGGTTGTAACCTTCAACAAACCACCTCTTCCCTGCTCATGCTAAATTTGGGGGCCAGCAGTCAAGATTCTCTAAACTATATGAAAAGCCCAAGTACCATTCTATGGTCTTTGGTAGTTGTGTGTTGCCCAAAGGAATCTTTGCATTGGTCAAGTTGTACTCATTCTATAACCAGAAGGTGCAACTCATCCATTTTTTCTTTAGGGCATGACTCACAAGCAACTGGCAGCCAGGCCTCTATGAGTCCCCTGCTCACACTGCTTAATTCTTGACAACTCATTGTGCCTCTGACATAAAAAGCATATTGTCCCAGGTGTCATCAATTTAGTATGTTTCAATTTGCCCGTTCTGATCCCAGAGACACTCTAGAGCCTTAATTCTTAACTGTTGAAAATTAATCTGATACTTTGTGCACTCTCAGATGGAGACAAATGGACCCTGAATAATTTAAAGGACATTTTCTCAAAACATACCTGGTTTGTCATTGTTCTTATAACCTAAGCCAAACTGGCTAAATGACCAATATTAATGCTTTCATTCATCTAAAAACAATGGCCCAGTAAACATACCAGGTGATCAGAATATATTTGCTTATCAAAGTTGAATAACCATTTTGGGGAGCTGGTATCTTTGAATGTGCCTCTAGCTGGATTCTTGACACTGAAGAGTGACAAGTGGTTTAGTTTGTTCTAGGATGTTTCAAATGTGCTCTAGCTAAAAGAAGGCAGAATAAACACAGGAAGTAGACTAAATGAAGTCCAGGGATAATCCAGTGGTTACAGTGACATATGCTTGGCTTTTTAATATTAGTGGAATTCCCAGTAACAGTTGTATTAATAGATTTCTTAAGCAACTGAAAATCATGAACCATAACAAAAATCGTTCAGACGTATTTTCAATAGATGGATCCTTTTAAAATATGGCTTATCCCTTAGAATATTCAGAGTTTCCCTCTGAAGGTAGGTTTTATTTTGCATATATAGAAGTATTGCCTTTTTTAAATCCAGCATCCTCCCAAATCAAGGCAACCCTACAGGAAATGGACATTCAATAGTCAAAGGGAGAGTTGGGAGAGGCTGAAGGAAAAATAAAGATGGATGGTCTTCATCATATCAGTCTTTAATATTGGTAACTGCCATGACCCAGTCCTGGATCCTCACCTTTTTCACTGTATACTCCTATCTAGGTTATCTCATTCAGCCTCATGGCTTTAAATACCATCTCTATACTTACGACTTTCAAATTTGTAGCTCCAGCTTGATCTGATCTCCAGATTGTACTATGTAACTTCTTATTGGACATCCCAGCTTGGATTTCCCCAATTCACCTCCAAATCAGCACATCTAAAGCTAAACTTGTTGTCTTTTCCCATTCCTGTTCCTGCCTGCTAGGTACCAAACACTATTCTTGGTGATAGAAAATTTAACTGTGAACAGATTTCTGACTTCTGGTATCTACATTTTATTGGTGGGGAGTAATAATTTTTAAAAAGCAAATAAAGAAGTCTAATGAGTGTTTTATACATAAAATATAAAATAAAGTATATTGAAACAAAGTGAACCAAGGAGATAGAGGGTGATGGGGAGGATACTGTGTTTGATAGGGTGATGGAAGAAAGTCTGAGAAAGCACTAATTAAGAAAAAAACTGAACAAAAAGAAAGAATAAACCATGTATCTGGGAGAAGAATATTTCACACAGTGAAAATAGCAAGTGCAAATGCTCTGAGGTAGGAATAAGTTTGGTGCATTTGAGGAAAATCATAATGACTGGGGAGTAGTAGGTGAAAAGAAAAGTTTCAGGAAATGGTTTAAATGGTTTAGAGAGGTAGCCAGGGTCCAGATCATATACATACTTGTAAGTCTTAGGAGAACTAGAATTTTGTTTCAAGTGTGATGAGAAGTCATTGTAAGGTTTTGAGCAGAGGAGTGACATAGTCTGACTTAGGTTTTTAAAGGAGTTATTGCCATTATGATGAGAGTAGACTGTAGAGGGCCAGAGTGGAAGCACAGAGACCAATCTGGGTGCTATTCCAAAAGTCTCGGGGAAATGATGGATAGCAGTGAGTGTGGTAAAAAGTGGTTACATGCAGCTTATGTTTTATAGGTAGTGCCAACTGGATTTGCCTATCTAAGGGAATGGCACCACTAACATCCAACCAATTTCAAGTCAGAAACCTAGAAGTCATTCTTGACTCTTTTTTTTTTTTTAATTCAACCCTGCAACCAATCCATTGCTAGAGTCTGTTGATTCTCCCCACACAAAGAAGAACATTTCTGGTAGAAAGAGAAGAACGTGAACTGAAATAAAATGTTTAGTAGGATTGATTAGACCACAGACTATTTTCAAGGAAACTAATTAAGGTAACAGCATCCAGGATTAAATATCACTACATGGAATGACCCTGTCAAACTCCTCCCCCAACCTAAATCATCTTACCACATTTCATGTTACCACAGTTCCTTGATATTTTCCCTCATAGCAGTCATGGCAAATTGTGGATACATATTTATTCATTTGATTATTTATTTAATATCTCTCTGCCTCACTAGGTTGTATGCTTAGATATGTGCAGGAGCCACGTCTTACTTATTTTTGTTTCTCTAGTGCCTAGCGCAGTGCCTGACTCATAGAAGGTACTCAATATGTGATGAATGAATGCATGCATCAGTGAATATAAATATAGGAAAGGCTATTATAAAGAGAATTCTGATATAAAGAGAGGTCATTATTAAATACCTTAGAGCACTGACAGATAATGAGATTAGGCATAAGGAAAAAACTCCTGACCAAAATATTCTGAAATTCTGGAATAAGTCTAAGAGTAACGGTATCTCATTTCTTATATTCATTATAGAAGAGACTTCCAAGTACTGTATATAAAATGTTTGTTCCCACATGGACTAAATGATCTTTAAATTCCCTTCTAGAATTGTAGGATTCTGAGAAGTATAACTGACAATCTACTAATCTTGGAAGTATTCATTGACCTATTGATTCAGCAGAAATATTTTGAGTACCTACTCTGTGCTAGGCACTGGACCAGGCATTGTGGACTCAACATGTATTCTGTCTGTACTCTCAAGGGGACTGCATTCTAGTAGGAGCATTCATTTGAGAAATATGCATGGTGTAAGTGGACATGATCTCTTGCCTCCAAGTCTAGGCCCCAAGTATGACATCTTAAAGACTGACAGCCAGCAAATTGTGGGCATGTGTGTCAAGTTCCCATGAGAAACCGATATCAAGGTGATAGTAAATGTCCAAAGTTTTTATTAGGAAAAACACCTGTGAGAGAAAATGGAGAAGGGGCCAGTAAAAGCTAAAACAGCTGTCAGACCACAATCTAAATCTGACCCCGAGTGAAGTACTGTCCAGTAGATATGTCTTAGACCTCTGAACACTCTGAAGATGATTTGACAAAGCTTTAGAGAGTCAGTCATCAGAGGAATCTTGTGTCTCCCCAGGATGGACCTGCCTAAATTTCTCTGCTGCATTTAGTCAGGAGCAGCTTGCAGAGAGTGTGACTTTGGAACAAATGCTGTGCTTGATTCAGAGGACAACAACTGTTGCTCTCGGTCAATTATTCTTCTTGTAGTTGACGAGTCTATAAGGCTCATTCTCATGGCTGCCACAGCCCGCTATGGAATTGTGATGACTTACGAAAGCTGTAAATATTTACTTGGAGCAAGTATTGTGAATAGTTTCCCAAGAAGTCTACTGTTATAGAAATAAACCAAAGAAATAGCTCAGCATAAGAAATTGATTGCCAGGTTGCTAGTGAGAGAAACACTCGAAGCTTAGTTCTCTTGGTTCATATGTTCACCTGATCTATGCAGATATGTGTATACAATTTAATTATCCTGATGTTTGTTTTTATTGGCACTCTATAGGAAAGGTACTGCCTACTTTAGTGAGGGCACTGCCATAGCTATGGCTTGTTTGTAGCAGTTTCCCCTCAAGTGTGCCAATATTCAACCTTCCAAACCCCATTAGTTAATAAGCAGCTATTACTAAATCCATAGCAAAGGTTGTAAAAGCATGGGATGCTGTCTTATTTTACTCCCTTCACTTTGTATCAATCAGGGTATGCTAGATTATGCTGTAGTGAGAAGTGAGAAATAACTTGAAAAATTACATTGGCTTGAGTTGGCAGAAGTTTATTTCTCCTCACACATTTTGTTGGTTGGCTAGGGCTCTTCCCTATGCCATCCTTCTTCTGGCACCCAGGCTAATGGAATAACTACCATCTGTAATATTGCTGGTCATGATTGTAGAGGAAAAATTGGTTGTGGCTGAGCATGTAGTAACTCTTAAGCTCTATTAGAAGTGTGTATCTCATTATCTTCATCCAAACACATCTAATGCCCAAAACTGCACTTCAAAAGGGTGGAAAGTATTATTTTTCCACAGGATGAGGATTCACATGTTAGGAAACACTAATATAGGGAATGCAGTCTCATTTTGGACAGTCTGTATCCCTGGTACCTACAAAGGTACCTGCAACATAGAATGTGCTCAATCAAGATTTGTTGAATGAATGAATAGAGTTTAAACCTGAAACACTAAGACCCTTCAAGTCCCAGCCTTCTCCTTATTGCATCTCTTAACATAGGGGTTACCCAGTCAAATAAGTACAAAGGGACTGAAGTATAAAAAGCTTACAGGCTGGATCGGGAGGAAATGATCAGGGTGCCTGGTAAGTCCTGGGCAGGAAAACTTTTCATGAGTTCAGCAATAAGGGAAGTAACTCCTTTGTACATGAAGGTGATAGTTTCTAGGATTGACTCAAAAAGTACCTTTCAAGTCAGTGGATGTTTATGAAAAGCCAACTTTATGACAAACAACTAAGGATTACAATGAAGAGAACAGAGGATCTAGAAGTATTATAAGACATAGATTTTGTTCTTGGAAAGTTTATAGTCTGATTGGAAAGAGAAAACATATACAATAGAAACAATTAGAATAAACACTATATAATGAAAAAAATATTGACTTGGAGCCAGATCAATCTGGATTTGAGTCCTGCATAGACCATTTTGTTTTGTATGACCTTGGGCATGTGTATTAACCTTTCTGAGTTTCATATGACTCATCTGTTTAATGGGGATGATAATAGGACCTTATGTCACGTGGTTGTTGTGTATATTAAATGAGATAATGTACGTCACAAGCCTAGCACATAGTAGGCAAGAAATAATAGTTAATATTTACTGAACACTCACCATGTGACTGGGCTACTTTAAGTACTATGTGTGTGTATGTATGTGTGTGTATAATATATATATGTGTGTGTGTGTGTGTGTATAATACACATACATACACATAGTCTTTTCATCTTTACCACAACCCTTTGAGGTAAGTGAGGTAGGTACTGTTATTATCCTCATTTTATAGATGAATAAGCTAAGGCACAGACAGCTTATGTAGCTTGCCAAGGTATACAGATAGTGAGAGCTGACATTTGAACTCAAGAAGCTTGACCTTAGCAGCTGTACTCTTAATCACAATGCTGCACTGTGAGCAAGTGTGGGACATGTGCAGACAACATGAAGTAGCCAAGACTGCATATGGCCTGAGTGTGTATGTCAGAGAGCAACAGGCTATAAAGCTGCTCAAGGAAAGTTTGTGGAGTTTTAGAAGTAGATAAACTGTGATTACTGAAATTATTGTCTGAAATGCAGCAGAGACTAAAAAAGGTAGCTATTGTTCATTGGAATGACTAACTAGAAGATGATGTGAAAGTATTTATAAACTGGGGCTATATTTCCTGATAGCCATGAGAAGGTTTCTTGGTCGTCAAAGAAGGAAGCCATCAGCACAGGGTGAAATAATGATGGATGGCTTTATTAAGGAGATAGGATCTGAAGATTTATGTTTTTAAATTTAAAAGACGAGCAAAGGCATGACATGTGGAGAAGTAATGATGGACAGTGACAGACAGTCTTGACCAAAAAGGGAGGATCATCTTGGGGAGTCATGGGACAAGCAGTTGGCATTTCAATAAAATCAGGACAGTGGTAATGCTAATGCTTTTCATGTATATTGCATATTCCCGCTTGTACTGTTCAGTATTGTGTGATAGAAAAAGTACTGGACTGAGACAGTTTGTGGACCCAGGTTCATAAGCTACTGCTATAACATATTAACTAGCTCAATAAGCTTAGACATATAACAGACCATTTCTAATTCTCAATTTCCTGTTTATAATTTCAATATAATAATATAATATTTAGCACAGAGTTGTTTTAGCAATTAATTGAGACAATAGCTATGAAAATAGTGAAACCACTCCACAAATGTTTGTTCTTTTCTTCTACATCTCATTGGATCCCGTCTGTGAAGTACATTGTGCAAACTTCATTATTGAACCTTATCTTTTGGTAGAAGGAAGCTGAGATTCAGAGAAACTAAGGTTTAGAGAATCCAAGTGATTTGCCCCTGAACTACATGGCTATTAAGTGGGATATGGTCATTGTAATTTCCAGTCTAAAATATATTCCCTAAATACATTCTAGTTAGACAGCTAGGGGACGGCAGGAGTTTGTGGGTCTAGGACCCAAGATAGGAATACTTTGCATAAGGGAGAGGGAGACAGGACCAGCTCTGAGTGGGTTATTGCCTGGGAGAAGGGAAGTAGAAAAGGGCCCTAAGTAGCCCGGAGGTAGGATGAGGTCTTGGTGGGTGGGATAGGTGTGCAAGTAGGGAGCAGGAAGCAGAAAGTGTGGGGACCACCACAGATCAACATTGCCTTCCTCTCAGTTTGTCTCAGACAGGTTCATCCAGGATGAGTGTTAGCTCTGTATCTTATAATATGCATTTTGCAAAGAATATTTGAACCAAATTCATGAATATAGATATATGTATGTTTGTATACACACACACACACACACACACACACACATGCACATACTGATGGGGTGGTGGGGTGGAAAAGAAAAGAAAAAATAGCGATGTTTGGAATTGTTTTCAACAGAAACATTGACATCTAAAACTGGAGTTCATAGCTTCATAGGTCAATATGAAACATCACAGGGTGAAAACCAGAAGAAACACCATCTACCCCTATGTACTTGACCTAATTAGATATCCTCTAGTTCTTTTTTGTTGTTGTTGTTGTTGGAGTCTTGCTCCGTCACCCCAGGCTGGAGTACAGTGGCACCATCTCGGCTCACTGCAAGCTCCACCTCCCGGGTTCAAGCCATTCTCCTGCCTCAGCCTCCCAAGTAGCTGGGACTACAGGCACCCGCCACCAGGCCGGCTAACTTTTTGTATTTTTAGTAGAGACGGGGGCTTCACTGTGTTAGCCAGGATGGTCTTGATCTCCTGACCTCGTGATCCACTCCTCTCGGCCTCCCAAAGTGCTGAGATTACAGGTGTGAGCCACCATGCCCAGCCTAGATAATCTTTATTTCTACCAACCAACTCTCCCTCTCCTTCCCTCCTCCCTTCCCTCCTAAAAGCAGGATTGCCTCCTCCTGCTACTTATCCTACACTCAGTAGTTGCAGCGGGGTGATTTCTGGAGAAATTGAATTCATTAGGATTTTTATGGATAATTATATTTGTAATATGCTTGGAGTCATTTTATTAAAGCAGTTATGAGGTAATTAATCTTGTCAATAACCTCTGGAGTGAATGTGCATTTTCTGTATTTTCCATGCTTTATACCTCTATTCAGGTCTCTGAAAATATCAAATGTGTTTGTCACTTCTGATGCTCCCACATCCCTCAGAGCTGAAAACTGGACAGAAACTCAGACCAGAATTATTTTCTCACTTAAGGAAAAAGATCTAAGACAGAAGACCTTTAGTTGTGCTTTGCTTTTGTTTTGTTCCTTTCTACTTATGAATGAAAAACTACCTGTGGTCCGGTATCTCCTCATAGACCCTTCTCATCAAATTAAGAGAACTGACAGTGCTGCTGGATAATGACTAGCAAAGCAAGGACCTCTGAAGCCTCTTTCTCACATTGAATATCCACTTGCCTCCATTTCCCAGAACACCTGATAAGCAAAATTCTGAATATATTGTTCCACAATACTTGGGTGTTTAACATTACAATGATCAAAAGATGATTCCTTACCTACAGATTTCCTTTCAATAGGCATTTAATATAGGACCTGATTTGTAAAACCAATTAAATAAAAAATTCCATGTACTAAAATATTGGAAAATGTTAATTTGCATCAAAACCTAACTAAAACTCAGTACTTTTTTCTTTTTGAACTGTGAACTAACCTAAAGATTTATCCCCTCAATGTGTAGAGCACAGTAGCTCAACCCAGTGTATGTATGTATGTACTGTTCAACAGGAAAAATATGTATCATAAAAATAACATAAAAACATTTTTATATGTATATATTTTTTGAGAAAGATCCTACTAGAAAATCACTGACTCTCTGACTCACTGACTTTTAGTCTCCAATTTACACCTAACTTCCCAAGAACATATCTACTGTGTAAAGCAGGCACCTTTGCTCTTCCTAGTGCGCTTGTGAAAGCTTCCATCCAAAGAATTGCTAATAGTAACACAGACAGCCTGTGGAGAATCAAAGAACCAACCAATCTGGACCTCAGTCAGCTCTTTGATCTTCTTCTTATGATTCTTGTTTTCTCTCTTTAACTAAAAGGTGATGCCAGGGATGGCCATTATTCCCCATGTAGGCAAAATGACTGAAGAGATAGATGTGACAAGCTGTCCCCTTTGTTAGCAGTACTTTCATCTTCCTTCCCATGGCTGGCGAAGTCAGAGAAGGTCTCTATTAAGGACCTCCATCTATAGAGGCACACACGTAATTCTGAAAACACTCATTCCATTAATAGATACATATTCCTTGTCTTCTCCATTTTTCTTTTGCATTATTCTTGCCCTTTAGCTGCCAACTTTGTATAACACAGTATTCACTATTCATTCATATTTTTTTTAATGAATCAGACACTTCCAATGAGATTTCTGGAGTGATATAATTATCTGCCAATATTATCTGAATAATGTGTACTGATAACTTTGATAGTCTTAATCTATAAGAATGGGGTAACAGTTTTCCATGCAGTCATCTGAACTGCAGGATATCTGGTGGAATTGTCTACCTTAGGGAAGATCAAAGGGAGTTGGGATAGTTCTTGGTTAAAAGTAATTTCCTTTCTGGCACTAAGAGAAATCAAATTAATTAAAAGTACGATAGCTTCTAATCTATAATATTTCCCGGCCACAAAACCGTTGCTAAGATTGTATTGTTTACAAGACATCCTCCAAATTTTTAGGCTTGGAAATAGTACCTACAGGAAAGCCAGTGGTTATTCCAAATATTAGATTCTGTGCTAAAATGTAACTTGGCCAAATTCCCTACCTCTACTAGCTTGAGCAGTTTGAGAGTTTTCATGTTCCAAAGTAGGTTTCCATGCATCTTGCTCAATTGAGTAGTGTCAATTGAGAGGTATGAAATAGCAAGTGCTAATACTCAGAAAACATCACTAGTTTGTAAATAAGCCACTGTTTATTTAAATAAGCTATTCTTTATAAATAAAACATATCTAGAAGAGGTCTTCCATTTTGGAGAGGTCTTTGACCACTTTAGGAATCAGATGAAAAATATTGATTCTCTTCCCCAAAGAAACGCCTGTGTGCACATATTTTTTGTAGATAATTATGGGAGATACATTGATCTTATCAACTCTGGTCTAGATCAATTTTGTACTAATTGCTGAGTGCTTAAGCCTCTACAGCTTTGGGACCCACAACATAGGCAGAGATTTGGCAGATGAGAATAGTGGATCAAATGTTTTTAGTGTGTCCTAGGATTACTCAAAATATCAACCATGGTCAGGCACGATGGCTCATGCCCGTAATCCCAGCACTTTGGGAGGCTGATGCAGGCAGATCATTTGAGGTCAGGAGTTTCAGACCAGCCTGACCAACACAGTGAAACCTGTCTCTACTAAAAATACAAAATAATTAGCCAGGCATGGTAGCACATGCCTGTAGTCCCAGCTACTCAGGAGGTTGATGCAGGAGAATCACTAGAACCTGGGAAGTGGAGTTTGCAGTGAGCTGAGATGACGCCATTGCACTCCAGCCTGGGAGACAGAGCAAGACTCCATCTCAAAAAACAAAACAAAACAAAAACCATCAACCATTAATCCCTCAAAACTACTTTTCATATGTGCTATGTAGTTTGACATCTCACATCTACTTTTAATCCCGATACTTTGAATCAGCCTTAATTTTCTGGGAATTTATAATATGTTCTTTGAAATTTTCTGCATGTTTTTTAGATGGCCAACTTCCTAGGAAGTTCATTTCATTAGCAGTTAGCTCAATACCTGATCTGACCATTGAGTAATAGATGACCTCTTTTTAATATTCATGTGTACATTCTAAGAGACTCACCATAGTGTACCAGCCAACAATCATAAAGACCAGTCTCTGAATGAGCAGCCCCTGGTTTGACTAATATAATCAAATATTGCTACAAATGCATTTTCTTATAATTCAACTTTAAAACACAATTTCTTTTTGTCATCAAACAATGCCTCCCAAAGATTAGGACATTTGAATCAGTATGTCCATGAGTTTCACTATAGAAGGCTTTTTGGAGGCAGCATAGCAGCTACTTGTTCCTTGTGGATGACTTTATTGCTTCTAAGTGTATCCAAAATGATTTTGGCCTCTCAGAGACCTTGAATTAAACCTCTCCAGGTAAGAGCTGGTATTTTTTTTTATCTCTCTTTTCATAGTCTTCCACCACTGGACCTTCTGCTCCTCATTTCATGCTGTTGTCTTCCCCATCCTACTAACATCTCCTTATCTCCCTGGCTTCTAGGGCAGTATGCTTTTTGGTCCTGCTCAAGAGATTCCTTTTACCACTCCCACTTAAAGTATATAAATCTTCTTCTCTTCTCTTCATTTGTTGCCTTCAAGTGGTTTCAGTGAGCCCTTTTCTTCAAAGAGTCATTCCACGTGTATTACTCACCCTCGCTGCAGGTGCCTGCCTGCCAGCACAAATCAGGAGCCGTGGGGACAGCCCACACATGAGATCTGCTGGTAGCCCACACAAGGGCCATCCCACTTCTACTTATGTCCTTCTGCAACTCCAAGGCTCAGAGAAAAATTCAGTGCTATGAGCCTTCCGGGGCATTATGACCAATCATTTTCAACTGTAGCTGATGGGAGGGATCCCAGAAAAAGCGAGCTTAATGGGTCTATTTCCATTCCTGCCTTCATCATCTATAACTCCAATTTCATCAAGCACTCTGAGTACAGCTCATTAAGTTTGCATTTCTCTTTTTTTCTCCATCGAAATTACTGTGCAATTTGCATAGAGTGTTTTTATATTGAACTGCCTAAAGATTGTACCCAAATGTCCCAATTCCAAAGTCAGGTAAGTGACAACAATCAGTTGTATTTTATATTGTTGAAATACATTGCTGAAAAATATTGCTGAAATATATTCATTTATACTGAAATGAACTCTCGGCCTATTTCCTTGTTTGTCCTCTACCATACTGCAGAGAGGGGAAAGGGTGAAAACTGCTTTTCCTCCAGAGAAGCTTAGGCTCTGAGGGGGGCCACTGCCAGGGACTGCCTCAGAGGACATAAGACTATTTGTCACTGCCGCTGATCCTTCCTTCCTCTCTATCCAACCTCATCTCTTCTTGTTTCTCTTATGCATCCCACAACTCCAGCAGAGTGAAAGGACTTAAAGTTCACCAACTCTGTTATTCTCTGAGTTGCCTTAGTACCTTAGTTCTTGCTATTAGCCCATTTCCCTTTTATCTGACTAATTAATGTGGGTTTTCAAAGACTTGGCTCTAACTTTGGTTCTATTCTAGAATTCCTGAACGTGTTCCGGGAGTTATAGCAGAATCAAATAAGGTCCTTTTAGTTGCACTACACCCTGTATTTTGTTCCCCACTAATTCATACAGATACTGTGACTTCCTCCCTACACACACATACATCCCTCCGCCAAACCCCATACTGAGCCATTGGTCTCAGTATGACCTCAGAGAATCATTTCCCTGTTTTTTTGTTTTTCCCTTCCATCTGTGTTTACCCCTCTTGAGAATTGAGAATCCTTTTTCTTTTCTTTTCTTTTTTTAGACAGAGTCTCACTCTGTCGCCCAGGCTGGAATGCAGTGGCATAATCTCGGCGCATTGCAAGCTCCACCTCCTGGGTTCACGCCATTTTCCTGCCTCAGTCTTCCGAGTAGCTGGGACTACAGGCGCCCACCACCACACCACGCCCAGCTAATTTTTTTTTTTTTTTTTTTTTTTTTTTTAGTAGAGACGGGGTTTCACCGTGTTAGCCAGGATGGTCTCCATCTCCTGACCTTGTGATCCGCCCCACTCGGCCTCCGGAAGTGCTGGGATTACAGGCATGAGACACCGTGCCCAGCCTAGAATCCCTTTTCTTTTCCATCTCTTCCTTGGCCTTTTCTCTCCCTAAGTTATTCTTAGGTCAAAAAGACAGGATTTAGGCGAAGTGGAAAAACAGGTTTTGTCCATCTTTTTCCCTTTTCCTAATTCAGTGTTGACTGCCTTTCCCTGCCTTCCAGGTAATGTTTTGGAACAGAAGGAATGTCCTCCATGCCTTAGAGGTTCAGCCTGGTTCTGCCTCCCCAGTGTTACAAGTTAAGACTCTTAGAATCCCTTATCATGGGAGCAACTTAACTACCCCCAATTTCAATCTTTCTTTAGTCCCAAGTGGTTTTAGTGGTGTATTCTCACACTGCTATGAAGAAATACCTGAAACTGGGTAATTTGTAAAGAAAAGAGGTTTAACTGGCTCATGGTTTTGCAAGCTGTATAGGAAGCATGACTTGGGAGGCCTCAGGGGACTTACAATAATGACGGAAGGCAAAGAGGAATCAGGTGCATTCGACACAGCTGGAGCAGCAGGAAGAGAGCAAAGGGGAAGGTGCTACACACTTTTAAACAACCAGATCTTGTGAGAACTGTATTACAGGACAGCACTAGGGGAATGGTGATGGTGCTGAACCATGAAAAACCATCTTCATGATCCAATCACCTCCCACCAGGCCCCACCTCCAACACTCAAAATCACAATTTAGCATGAGATTTGGGTGGGGGCACAGAGCCAAACCATATCAAATGATTCCCTCCTTTACATGCCTACCAGCTGATAAACAAGCCATTGTAGTGACTGATTTCTAGGTCTGTCTCCCCAACAAACAGTGGCTCACAACCTTTTTCTTAAAGTGCAACACATATGTTCACTTACACTCGATTTTTCATAGACCTACTTAACTTAGACATACGACATAGAAAAGATGTTCTGGAACACTCCTATTGGGTCAGTACAAGCTATAACATTATCTCTTCTCATACATGACACTCGTCTGAGAGCTGCTTGACTAGACTCTGGGTTTCTTGAGGACAGGGTCTAAGACTTAATCATGCCTGTATACAAAGTGCATGAAACTGAACAGTTTCCTAGAAACATGCTTATTGGTTGGTTGATGGGCTGGCGGGTTGGATAGATGGGATAACATAGTGGAGTGATTCAGAATCAGAGTGTCTGAATCCCAGCTTTGCCATTTACTTTCATTTCGACCTTAGGCAAATTATCTCACCTATCTGGGCATTGGTTTCCCCAGACATTAAGCAATATATAATGTTGTATCCACCTCAGAGTACTTTCTCTTTGTTTTAACTCATATTTATTGTCTACTATGTGATAAACACTGTTCACACTGCTTTGCATAGATTAACTCACTTAATCTTCCAGATGAAATTGAATAAAGCATGTGTTTTGTCTAGCATATAGCAAATACTCATAAACATTAGTTATTATGAAAGAAAGAGAGACTACCTGGGCATAGCTATGAAATTCTGCCTCTAAACTAGATCCTGAAGAGCTTTAGAGGTTCAGCCTGGTTCTACCTCTACAATGTTACAAATTAGGATTCTTCTTCTCAGAATCCCTTATCATGGGAGCAACTTACTTTAGGGTCCTCGGGTTCTTATTCTTGAGATTTTTCATTCCACATGGTTCTTTTATTTTCCTTATTCCTCAGGAACTTGGGTCAATAATTGGATAGAAAAATGTGTGCTCTGGGTCTTAATAATTGCTCTTCCGCACAGTAGGTTTGTTTAGTGTTCCTGACTCCAGGCTTTGCCTGATTTGAATGAATCCAAAGTTGCAGCCGCAGTGACAGTGTGCAAACACCCCTTTGTGGGTAGTGGGGTTATCTGGGGGCCCTTTTCTGTTCTAGATCTCAGAAGCAAAGTGAGCTTTCACCTGTACTCAGGTGCATGCTACCAATGACAAAAGAAGTTATTTGACCTTTCCTTATACTTCTTGTATTGCTTTTCTAATTACCAAAGCAACACTCCGTAAAATGTACCAACTGATGCCCAGGGCTCTCTTCTAAGTTGTGTAAGAGAACTTCAGCTGTGTTTGCATCAATTAGTTTCCAAGACCTTTTATGTCCTTCTCTGTTTTTGTAGGCTGCTCTTGCCAATCATAGGTCATTCAACACAGGGCATTAGACACTGTTATTTCAGTTTTAACTGTGAGATTTGAGAGTTAGTTCCTTCAGTCTTTTCAATGACGCTTTCCAAATGGGACATTGTGGCGTACTGATGTGCCCTGAGTCAGTTGCAAATGCGCTGAGCTATTGATCTTTCTAGGTTGTCTGATAGATAATAGGGCAGCCATTATCCATGAGCAGTCTTTGCTTCTGGCCATGAGCAAACTTATTTTACTTCAGTGTGCCACATAAACATTGTCATCTTCCATTTGTGTCATGTATTGAAAAAGTTGGGAAGTACTATGTTTAGAGCATTTGTTATCAAGTGTCTTTTAACTATTGAGCCACAATATGTGAATCAGAATAAAAGTGAATATTTTTAATAACACAGAACTGAGCACTTAAAAATAGTTAAGATGACAAATTTTATGTTATGTGCATTTTACCACAATTTTTAAAAGTAAATCTGTTTTGAGTAAAATGGCAGCTGGGCCCTGGAACTTTGTCATCCCTCTCAGTGGACTTGGAGGTCTTCAGAGAACACAGCTGAGGAAGCATTACTTCAGAGCAAGAACCCAAAGCCTTGCTCTCACCCTTGGACTTTGGAGTCTGAAATAGTGCATTCCTCTGTGAAAGCAACCTTTCGGCAACTCTGTAATAGGGCAGAGGTTGCCTCCTGGGCTTTCCCATGGGACATATATCCTGAAGAGCTTTAGAGGTTCAGCCTGGTTCTACCTCTACAATGTTACAAATTAGGATTCTTCTTCTCAGAATCTCTGTCAATCACAAGATATTTGCCTAGGTAAGCTACTCTTCCTGACAGTGTGTCCTCTGTCAACCTTCTCAGGAACTTGATGCCAATATAACTTGTTCCTGACTTTCCCTCCCCAACAGATTGAAAAATTACTTACTATAAATATAAACTAATTAGTGACGAGGTTTTGCATCATCATACTGTATGTGTGTGTGTACACATACACACATACACACACATATATCACACAAAATAAAATATTCAATCATTTCAGAAGAGTATAAAATAAATAGAAAACCTCTCCCTGTCCATTGGTAGTCCTATGCCTCCCCAGGTAAAATAATTGCTGACAGTTTTGTATTTTTTGTATCTATATATTCTTTCAGAAATATCTTTGCACATATAAACATCTATCTATCTATCTATCTATCTATCTATCTATCTATCTATCCATCTAATATATATAAAGGTCCTTTCACTCATCTGATTTTACAGTTTTATCTTTTTGCTTAATAATGCATCTTGGTAATCACTCCATATCATCACTTACATTCTACATTAAGCTTTATAACAGCTGCATAATATTCCATTGAATGGTTGTATCATATTTTATTTAATTGGTCCTCTGGTGATAACATTTAGGTTGTTTCCAGTCATCTGAGTAGCAAAGGATTTGAAACCATCTCAGTGTTCAATATTCAATAATTCATTAAATCAACTGTATTATACTGTATTATAATCTGTAATATGATGTCTTTTAAAGATGACATTGTAAAAGCACATTCAAGGCTATAGCAAAGTGTTAACTATGTCTTTTTACAGGAAAAAGCAAGTTACAAATCCATTTGAATAGTGTGGGCCCTAATGGATAGAGACTGTGAGCACGCATGCATAGAACAGATGTGAAAAGATGTTCACTAAACTGTTAATCTGTTAACAAAGGTTCTCTCTAGGTGGTTGAAAGATAGGGTTTTAAATTTTTTCTCCATTTCGCTTGAGTGTATTTTCTAAATTATCAAAAATAAATGTATATTGCTTTAGTAGTTAGAAAAGCAATACAACAAATATTACTTTTTAAAAAAACAGATTCGCATCCATCATATGGCACTGCAGCCACATTCTCCTGTTCCTACTGTGTTTATGGCACTATGCCAGCTAGTGGAGAACTAGGCAGTCAGAACTAGTTAGCCTAGACCATATATTGTGTGAGCTCTCAATCTAGTGAGAAAGACCGGGGAAGACAATTACACTAAAGAAACCAGAGATCAGTGCAAGGCAGCAGGAATCAACAACCCTTTGAGACTCACACAGACAGTGCTGAGGGGGACTGAGCCAAGGGAACAATCCCTGTGGAGTATATCAATGAGAGTTAGGGAGTGCTTCTCAGGGGAAGTGGGAATTGGGTTCAATATGGAAGGGCAATAGGATTTGCAGAGGCCAAGCTGAGGAGAGTAGGATTCCTACAGGCCCTGACAGTGGTTGGTAGGGCAGCAATAAGATCTTCTGTTTTGTCAAATTAGCTGGTTTGTCAGCTAGTTACCAAAGTGGTACAGAGTGACTGAGAGGATGTGCCCTGTAATCTGACATATGTGGTTTCAAATTGCATCTCTGTCAATCACAAGATATTTGCCTAGGTAAGCTACTTAACTTTTTCAAACCTCAGTTTACTCATTTGTAAAATGGGAATAATAACAATACCTACCTCATCAGGTTGTTTAAAGGTTAACTGAAATAATGGCACAGTACTGTCCCTGATTGGCACATAGTAAATGCTCTACATACGGTAGCTGTAATTATTATTAATACTAATAAAGAAAACAACATATGTCATAGCATTTAAAAACTTGGTTTAATAGTAACAATGAAGTCGTGCAAGGGATTCATAATTCTCAGAAGCAGACAGTTTTTTCTTTCAAGGTCTCTGACATGAGGTGTCAGGAAACTCTGTAGTCTAGAGAATCCAAACAAGTGTACAAATTTCTAAATGAGAGACGAGAAGTGTAGAGGGGATGGTAGCCAAAAGCATTAGCTTTGGCTGGGCTCAGTGACTCATACCAGTAATCCTAGCACTTTGGGAGGCCGAGGTGGGAGTATCACTTGAATCCAAAAGTTCCTGGGCAACATCATGAGACTCTGTCTTTAAATTTTTTTTTAAAATTACCCATTTATGATGGTCTGAACCTGTAGGCCCAGCTACTTAGGAGGCTGAGGCAGGAGAATTGCTTGAAGCCAGGAGGTCGAGGCTACAACTGAACTGTGATCATGCCAGTGCTTTAGCCTGGGTAATAGAGCAAGATCCTGTCAAAGAAAAAAAAAAAAAAGCATTAGCTTTGGACTTAAGAAACAGGAGTTTACGTTCCTGGCTCTCACACATGCGTTGTGTAATATTAGCCAAGTTCCTCTTTAATACTGGGCCTTGGTTTCTCCATCTGAAAAACGGGGATCTACAACATAGGTTTTTTAAATTACAGATTTAGGCGGTAAATTGCTATTTTGTTACATGAATATATTGAGTAGTGATGAAGTTTGGGGTTATATTGTAGTGATGGCTACAAATAGTGTAAATTCTGTTCATTAATAGTGTGAACTGTGTAAATAGTGTAAATTGCACTCATTAAGTAATTTCTCATCCCTCACCCTCTAGGGTTATTTAGAATTAAATGAGATAACGCAGGTAAATTACTCATACCTGGTACTCAATTAGGACTCAGTTCATTCATTGAACAAATATTTGTCAAGCATTTACAATGTGCTAGGCTTTGTGCTTAGGCACTGGGAGTAAATTGGTGAATGAGGCAAACAGGGGCCTTGCTGTTAAGTCATTTTTAGTAAACGAGAACTACCATTACTACCGCTACTACTAAACAGGTATCCCTTGCTATTTGAACTCTCACTATCTAGACGTTCACTATTTTTTAAAAATTACAAAAATGTTTTCCCAAACTTCACTATTCAAATCAGAAGTCCTCAGGTGAAAACATTTGAGTTTCACGGGAATCCTATCCAGAGGACATAGAATGTACCCTTCTCTGGATATGACAGCATCTTGGCTCCAGATGCCTTGTGCATGATCATTCTCATCTTCCACACCATTTTCTTAAGGATTTAGTCCTTCATGAGCCCAGTGTTTGCTTCTTTCAAGTGCCTAGGGACACTATGAACCATGGTCCACACAGACCACATGCTGAGAACCTCTAACACATTATTTCATTGTTTATATTACAATATATGTTCATTGCAGTTTAGAAGAGAAACAGTTTGCTCCCGAAATTGTAAATGATTATATACCAAACACAAAAAATTCCCATTAATGAGTTCATTATGTGTTAATTGGGTATTGGCACTTTAAGTGAATTATATTATTCATAAGTCCTTCAGGGATTGATGTATAGCTATTTAAATGTTTTAATAATGATTAGGAAAATTGTTTGGAGTTTTTGGATGGCCTGGGAATGTATTGTTAGTTCTCCATTTAAAATAATGGGATATAGGCTTCTGCTTATGTTAATTATGCAACATATTCTCTATTGCATTTTATATTTGAATATACAGGGATGCTTGTATTATAACTACTAGCACAACATTACTACCACCCACCATCTAGTACTTGCAAATTAATAATTGTACCTACTGACTTCCACAAACTACTGTCTCGAAGTGTTGCATGTATAGTCTTTACAGTAGCTAATGTGACCCCTTTTCTCTTTTTTGAGTGTGGTCATATGGTTGGGTGTGGAGCCTAATTCTTGAAGTGAAGGACCTGGGCCTTTCTGTGGCTGATACCCAAGCAAGGCTGCCTAAGGATAAAGAGCGCAACCCCAGTCATGTCTTTTTTGTGGCTCTCGGGTCACTCCAGGAAGTCAGAGATCATCAAATCCAAGGGTGTTTGCATTGGGAAAGAATACTTCATGTGGAAGAGTAGCCAGAGATGCCCTACTCCAAAGACACCAGCCATTGCCTGGTGATTGTGTGTGTGTGTTCGTGTTTGTGTGTGTGAGAGACTGTCTTGTCCCCTAGGGTATTGTAACGGCACTTGGTTTTTTTGACAGTGTTGATAAACACCTGAATGGGCAGATATAGAATGAATTGCAGTTTTACTGCTGATTTAAGAATTTTTTAAAGGACCTGTTTATGATGAAAGGACCAAGGGCAAGCCCCCTGGTCAAAGACATTTGGGGGAGCAGCGTTTGCAGTATTTCCTGTGGGATGTCATCAACATATAAAAGGCTCCAAGTAGTACTGCAGGAAAGCAACCTGACTACTCTTTGCTTACTAGAGTTTTCCCACAACATTTTTTTTTGGCTCACAGATATCTTTTCTATGTGGCAGCCTATGGAACACTAATCCACAGCACGTGTTTTAAGAAACACTGTTATAAATTGTTCTAGAATGAGGTATGACAGAATTTAATAAACCTCTTGACCCACTCATTATCCTCCTACCCCCTCCTGCCCCCCCTTTCCTCATGCTTCTTTCCTCCTATCCCACTCCTGCATCTCTCTTTCCTTATCTTTCCTCTTTTCCTTTCCACATTCATTGGCATATTAGTAAGAAACCTGACTGTCACCAAAAGCATTTCAATGACTTTTTTAGCATTGGGAACAATAGCAAGGGCTGTCAAAAACGTGAAAAAAAAAAACTCCCTGCTTCTGCCCCTGAGAAGCTGTCAGTAGCTTATGGATCTCGGCTGGGTATATCTGCAGATTCTCCATAACATAAGAATCTACATGCAAGCAAATTACTGAACACATGGCATGCTCATGGAAGGGAAGGGGAGTACTCAGTGAATTACAGCTATATCTTTTTTTTTTTTTTTTTTTTTTTTGACAGAGTCTTGCTCTGTCGCAGTGGCTCAATCTTGGCTTACTGCTACCTCTGCCTCCCGAGTTCAAGTGATTCTCCTGCCTCAGCCTCCTGAGTAGCTGGGAGTACAGGCGTGCACTACCATGCCTGGCTAATTGTTGTATTTTATTTTATTTTCATTTTTATTTATTTATTTATTTACTGATACGGAGTCTCATTCTGTCGCCCAGGCTGGAGTGCAGTGGCCTGATCTCCGCTCACTGCAAGCCCCGCCTCCCAGGTTCACACCATTCTCCTGCCTCAGCCTTCCAAGTAGCTGGGACTACAGGCGCCCGCCACCACGCCCGACTAATTTTTTGTATTTTTAGTAGAGATGGGTTTCACCACGTTGCCAGGATGGTATTGAACTCCTGACCTCAGGTGATCCGCCCGCCTCAGCCTCCCAAAGTTTTGAGATTACAGGCGTAAGCCACCACACCCAGCCAACAGCCATACCTTTTAAAATAAGTACTAAGAACTTGCCAACACAGCTCAGCAGGAAGAGAAGAAACACTATTGTTATTCCTCGTATAATGTATGCCATTGTACAGCCAGTGCTGTACTCTCAGAGGGACATTGTGTAATTTTCAGATTTTGTCATGTGCTGCCTTCTTTGGGAAGCTGCACTAGAATTAGGTGGTTTGGTTTTGGTGGCTAGCTCAGGCACAGACTTTCTGCCTTGCTTCAATCAAACCGTTTGGCCTCTCTGGGCCTCAGAGGAGATTTTACTGTATCACTTGGAGTAGCCCATCCCTTCCTGATCTGAAATTCTGTCGTCTGTCTAGTGGGATTGCTGCTCCTTGGTGGTGGCTTGAGGATGAAATGAGATGGGATATGCAGAGATTATTCCCTTCAAAACTTATTGCTGGTTTTCAAAAGCCTTATACCAAGTGTCACTTGAGAGAGGAAAGACTGACAAATTTGCAAGTGGAAACTGATTGTGGGCTGGTGCTCATGTGTCCATTTCTAAATCTCGCCCCCCACCCCCAGAACAGCCCCAGCATTCCCCTGCTTAATGAATATTTGATGTTGAAGCACAATTTGTTCAGATGATGTTTGCATTCTGGGAGTAAGCTACAGTGTGAGGTGTGCTCATAAAGAACAACGTGTGACAATTGAGTAACCAGAACTATCACTTTTCCAGAATGTACACGCATGCAGGGCTCCAGGAGAAGAATTTACCATGTGTAATCTCACTTAAGCGTCATGGAATCCTGTAAGAAAGGTCAATTCTATTATCCTCATTTTACAAGTGAGAAAACCAAGCCTTGGAGAGATTCCATGACCTGCCCAGGGTCACACAGTAACTGGAGAAACCAGCTTTCAAACCTAGCCAGGCTGACTCCAGAGTTCTTAACTAGCCTGCTTTTCTTTTAATTGGTTCAAACAGATAGCATGAGAAGCAATCAGTTATGAAGAGGGGAAAGATGGAAGAAGGGAAGCAGAGCCCCTTGCTTTGGCTGGGTGAGCACTGAGCTTGTCAAGTGCTATCTGTCCTATGCTGGCTTTATGTAGAAGCAGTGCATGCAGATTCCCAGCTACCCAGAGTCTTCCCACAGTGTTCAGTACTCTTTACCTCCTCCGTGGGAAACTCTACTTGCAAGGGGGAAATATTTCTGCAGTGGCCACAACAGAAGCTAGTTCCAGTGCTGTCTGTGCACATGACTGTCCAGGAGCTAAATCCTGAAAGATGAGGAGCTTATCCTTGGCACTTCCTGTCCTTCTCTCAGGATCTCTGCCTCCCTCTGCTCAGCATCTGCTGGAAACCTTGTGTGTGTATGCCACCTCTGGGATCCCAGCTTTCTTCGTGTTGGCATTCCTTCCATGGGCCTACTGTTCTCCACAGTTTTCATTGCTTCAGATCTTTCTGTCCCCATTCTTCCTGTTAATAGCTCTTGACTCTGTGTCTGCCATTAACCGAGATAATAATAGCAAATAGCTGATAACAGCTAACATGTATTAATCATTTTCTGTGGGTTGGGCTGTGTTCTAAGCAGTTACATGCAATATCTCATTTAATACTTACAGCAATGCTGTGTAAAACTCTTATTGTGCCTACTTCACAGTGGAGGATGTTGAAATTCACAAAGGTTAACTTGTCCAAGTCACCTAACCAATGAGTGGTTAAGAAAGACTCACAGCCAGGTCAGGTCTTTCTAACTTCAAAGTCCATGCTTATGTGCATGTCCACTAGTCCATGTTACGTCATTGATATTGTATCAATAAGCAGGATTCCCAGCCAGCCTGGTTAGATTTCTTCCCTATCTGAACAAGTAACTTCGTAGCAATTTCTTTTCATTAGCAGATCTTCCCACTGCACGTGATCCCTTCTCAATGTCTTTGGAACTACTGTACAGGCCTTACAGGACACACCTATTAAGATCCCTAGGATATTTTTATCTCTCTCTCATCTTCCCTCCATTCCTTCCTTCCATTCATCTTACCCAAATTCAGCACATTTTTTCTTGTTGCCTCCACAGTTAACTTTCACTTGTGATCCTCACTGTGCTATAGATTAGCTAATTCAAACTTTTGAGTACTGCTAAGCTTTCTTAATCTTGTAACAATATTTCTTCTGTTGTTCTTTTATTTTTCCTTCTCTCAACAAGAACTGCCTGATATCTGCCCTCACAATTCCTTTCCTGTGTTTTCTACTTCCTCATCATCACTCACTTACAAGAGGGACTCATTTTCTGTCATACTGTCCTTGTGAGGCAAAGTAGTAGTTATATTAGCCCCATTTGATAGATGAGGAAACGGAGGTTCAAATGGCTTAAGTGACTTGCGAGGGATTATTACTATCTTTTCTCCAGTTGGGAGATACTCTCTAGTACTATTTGATATACGCAAAAGTTGGTGTTAAGAGTGCTTGAGTTATGTGGAGACCTCTAAATTTTGACATAAAATCATGCCACTTTCTGGGGGTTTTTGCTAAAGTGCTACAACTAGAATCGGGTGAGTGGGGTTAGAAAAGCTTCTAAGAGGTCTCAAATCTACTATCTAACTGGAAGAAGATAAACTTGGTACTTACAGTGTCATTCAAATATAAGCAAAGTAAATCACCTGCCACTCTGAGACAAAGCCAGGTTGAGTCTGGTAACTTTAAAAAAATCATCCTCTTATTTCTGGGCTGTATCTTCCCAGTACCCTAATGGACCCTAATGATTAAGGATATCAAATGAAAACACATGGCTAACAATATTTAGAAGTCAGTGCTGTGAGGAATGAGCTATTGTTGGAGAGGGCCCTATTTTTGTGTTAGTATTTAGTTTTACAATATTCTATAAGTAGCAGTTGTAGCTCTCTGATTGGATAAAAGGATGGTAGGCTGGGAAATGGAGGACAGGTTAGGCTTAGGGGCAAAAGAGCGTCTTTCCTTTTTTTCTGGATACCAGACATACCTTTCTGGTCAGATTTCTCCATTTAGGATTATGGCGAAACTCTCTCTGTACTTCTGGTACATGGCCTGCTGCTTGGCACATAGTAGAAACTTTCTATGTGGATGAATGGATTTGGGCAACTGTTGTACATTGATTGTTTGTTCTTGGTTTTCATTCAATGTACCAGCCTATGCTGTCCTTTTTAGAAACTCCTTAGAGCCAGTATGGCTGAAACCCCAGATGTAATAAGCCACTGCACATAGTGTGGAAACACAGAGGGGTGGGGGGGTTAGAATGATTCCAGTAAAACAAAAACAAAGCTTCCTTCTGTTACCCAGTGCCCTGCAGATTAAACCTTTGCTTCCTCTTGAGATGCAAATCTTCCTGGATTGTGTAGTAGGTTAAATAAGGTGTATCTTCCTGGAGTGTCAATTTTTACTCCAAGATTTGAGGAAAGGGAAGTTACAGACTTTTAGAGTATTTAAACCATTGTTTATATATTGAAGCAAGCATTGATATTAGTAAGCTCAGCTGTCATCACAAAATACCATAGACTGCGTAATTTAAACAACAAGAATTTATTTCTCACACTTCTGGAGGCTGAAAAGTCCAAGATCAAGGTGCTGGCCAATTTGGTTCTCCAGTAAGGTCTCTCTTCTTAGCTTGCAAACAGCTGACCTCTTCCTGTCTCAAGTGGCAGAGATAGACAAGTAAGCTGTCTGGTGTCTCTTCTAAGGGCACTAATCCTATCATGAGAGCTCCATTTTCATGACCTCACTAAACCTAACTACCACCCAAAAGCCCCATCTTAAAATGCCATCATATTGGAGGTTAGGGCTTCGACATATGAATTTGGGAGGTGGTACAATTCAGTCCCTAGCAGTATGTAATAGAATGGACTATGAAATTCATGTATCTTTTTTTTAAGACAGGATCTCACTTCGTGTACAAGGCTTGAGTGCAGTGGCACGATCTCGGCTCTCTGCAACCTCCTCATCCCAGGCTCAAGCAATCCTCCCACCTCAGCCTCCCAAGTAGCTGAAACCACAGGCGCGTGCCACCATTCCCAACTAATTTTTTGTAGAGACAGGGTTTCACCATGTTGCCTGGGAATGTCTTGGACTCCTGACCTCAAGAGATTCACCTGCTTCGGCCTCCCAAAGTGCTAGCCACCACAGCCGGCTATATGGAGCACACATACACATATAGATGCACACACACATATATATACACACACATATATATGTATATATAAAACAGGAGACAGCAAAGAAATTCCAGTCTTGCAATTAAATTAAATTCCAGTCTTGCAGCTATGTCTCTGACCTCCTGGGAGGTATTTTTTCATTCTCTTCTGCAAAGGGGGAACTTGAGATGAAGTTTAAGAAGCACTACTAGGCCTGTGTAAGTAGCTCTAATATGAAAGGTGCTCCTTGGAGTTGTGTCCTACACAAGACTTAAGCTCTTTGAAGTTGTTAGGAATAGTTTATACCTGGATGTGAATGAAAGATCTGAAAGGACATTTTGGGGATTGTAAGTAGGCATTGGGTGTGATAAGGCTGAGAAGAGAAGAGTACTGAGTGGGGAGAAGAGGAAGAACTGAGAAGCTGGGGCGCTTGATAATTCTCTTCTCTAATTTCACTGTTTGTTGGGGAAAAGATTGCCCTTTCTGGGACCTCTTTCCCCATCTGATTCCCTCTACATTTTATAGGATGTTGGCTGTACTTCTAAAAGTGCCCTCAGGCGGGTTCTAGAGAAACAGATTAATCGCTGGATCCTCACAGGTTTCATTTCTGGGGATAGGGATGGGAGCACTGGACAGGAATTCTGATGCAGTAACCTCGTTTAAACTTTCTACAAAGTGTATGTGGGAGCAGCTGCCCCCGTAAGTCCCTTAGGCCAAGATCACTGAGACTTTTTCCCTCCATCCACCCCTGCCTGCTGTGTTAGAAAAGTAACACCTAATGAGAGCATATTTCTTCCTTTACACCTTGAAAGGCAAAAGTAAGTGCAGTTTAAGTGGTATTTTCTATTCATTAGTGTATTTAGAATTTCTGGAGCTTTGCTTTGAAACCATTTCTGTAGGTGCTCTGGCCTGCCTCCTAACTCATCCTCCTTTCTTAATTTTTCTACAGTGCTCACATTCACTTCCTTTTAATCTTTTTATCCCCTTTCTTTACTTTCACAAAAACCTTCTCCTCTATATCCCCTGTTGAGAAAGGTCTTTCACTCCCTACAGAGTAGCTGCTCATATCTTTCCAACCCAAATCACTGTTTCTTGTTAATTTCACTCTAAAAATAATTGATACTCTACATGTGATATCTTATTCACAACCAATACTATCATAGTTCACTTGAATGAACTGCTTCCTCTACACAAATTCATTCATTCTCTTGACAATAATATTAACAATAATATTGGATACTTAATTAAAATGCTTCTATTCCCAGCATAGGTAATAACCCATTAGCATATTTGCAGACATCAAAGTGTAGTAGTTGAAAGTACAGGTCATGGCATTGGACAGATTTAGGTTTGAATTATGACTCTACTGGTGACCTTGGAAAAGTCACTTCCACTCCCTGGATCTCTTATATGTAAAATGAGGACAATAATTTCCATGTACCAGAGTTATTATAAGAACTAAATGAGATGGTATCTGTAAAGTGCTAACAGATAAATGACAGCTTGTCATTAATAATCTACAATTCAGATTGGAAGTGATACAGATCCTGCCAAATAAGGAGCAGAGCTTGATTTTCAGCTGTAGAAGAAGTTAATGTATTTTGGAGAAAATACCTCAGGGCTCCTGGGAGAACTTTGGAAAAATTTCACAGTTAAAGACTGTGTGCATTCCCCTAAGAAATGAGGCAGTAGGTTTAGCAAACAATTTGACCTAGTTTAGGAGGTCGTGCTGTATAACTTAAATAAAGCCCAGTTGCCTCATGGCCCCATGTCTCACAGTGTTACAATCAGAGGAACACCAATCCTACATAAAAACTAATTGAAGAGCAGTTGAAATGTTCATTGCAAGCTCTCTCTCAAGTGCCAAAGACAGAGTACATTCATAAGGAACAGAAAGAGTTCTCCAAAATCCCCTTTCAATTTCCTGCATTCTCAGTACATTCCAAACACCACAGCTGCCTCCAGGTCCTGTTTCTCCCCAACTCTGTCTCCCAAAACCTTTCTCACAAATAGAGCCCATGGAGCCTCTCATGTCTTTTTTTGTTCCCCCACCCCCCTTTCCTTATATTAGCTCTTTATTTTGTAGACCCACTTAACCAGACTCTACATCAAAAAGGAGGATTAGTAACATGTTCTAGATAGCCTGACCACCGTCAGGGAGTGCAGGGAATGTGTGTGTGCATTCGTATGTGGGTTGAGGTGAAAATGGGAGTGTAGTGGGAAGTTGATTGCAAACACTTATTAATTAATGACTTTTCTAGGTTCAGAGCAATTTAACTCAATTGAAATTGTACACTTACAATATGGTTGTTCAGGCTAGAAAGGACATTTTTTTCCTTTTGTATAGGAGTTTAGTAATTCACAGATATAATACTGACCATGTGGGACTATTCTGACTGGTGGCTATTTATGTTTTTAAGAAAAAAAAATTGTTATCTTATGTATTTTAGTAAAAACGAAACAAAACCTCAAAACCCAGAGTCCAGAGTTGTGGTAGTTAGGGGAGATAAGATGAGCTCTGAGTGGTGAAACAAGTTTGAAAACCGCTGATGTGGTACTTCATGCCCCATGCATGATTTTATTTAGTCTTCACAACACCCTGCACAGTGAGTGCTGTTATCTTCATTCTGCAAGTGAGGAAACTGACTTACAGAAGTTAAGTATTTTGCCTAATATCACTCAGATGAAGTTGGGGCTTTGTCCAAGAGCTGCATAACTTTAAAACGACAGGTGGACTAAAATAAACATATCCAGAGTGTTTCAGAACATCTCTCTCTCTCTCTCTCTCTCTCTCTCTCTCTCTCTCTCTCCCTCTTTCAAATCCATATCTTATCTGAGAGGGTTAGATTGAAAAGGGTATGATTATCTGAAGGCCAAATTCAGTTATAGAGCTTGAGATGATGTTGCTCTGACAAGGACAGAGGAAGGAGAGGAGTGATTAAGGTACATAAGAACTAGCAAATGTCACTCAAATGACAAAGTCCTAAAGATGGATGTCAAAGGGAAATTTAAGAAAGAAAGGCAAAGAGGCTGGGGAGTTGAGTATTCTCAGCATGGAATTTAGAGGGGAAAGAGAGATCAAAAGGAAGTGGGGAAATTCTGATGCCTCTCATATACTAAACACTATAATATATGTAAAACTTACACTATCCTAATAGCTTATCACCACACTGCCTAACTTTCACAAGGATCCTATGAGAAAGTTATGCTCATCATCATTGTATAGTTTTACATTCAGTTCTCCAGATATACAAATATCAGTTACATGCCAAGTACTGGCTACTGCAAAGAAACTGAGATTGAGAGAGATTAAGTAACTTGCCACTCCAAGGTAGAACCAAGTCTTCAACCCTTGTCTGACCCATTCTAGAACCTACCCTTCAGCACATTCACTGGAGTTTTAAAAATTTAGAAAATTAGATAAAACCGATCAAGCAATTTCCAGTGCTAGCTTTCTAGGAGTTAAGTGCAACTTCCTAACACCATGTGTAATCTAGTAGTGGGAACTTTTTGGTGCTGGGAGTTCCCCATCTTGGTTTGCTGTTTGGTTGGAGGTGAGGATAAATACTACAAAACAACAGAGATGCTGCACCTGTATAAAGGGCAAAAGGGCCAAAAGGAGTCGATGAGATAGTAGTGATGAGGAAGGGGATCCAGGTGAAAGCTACATTAAGGACTTTTGAAATTTTTGTATTTCTGAGAAAATGACGATAAGCCATAGTTTCTTGGAAATTTTGTCAGCTTCTGCAACTAGGCAGGTTGTAAATATGAAAATGCTTAAATGATATAATTAGCTTGCAGTTTAACATTGATTTCACATCTCTCTCATTGGAGCCTCTCAGATTGTTCTTTTGTTTGCCTCATCAACGTGCTCTTTAGAAACATAAAGTATTAATCACAAGGACCTATTTTACCAGCCCCACTTTTCTCATACTCTCCTACAAATTTTAGGCCTTCTCAAGTTCTTCCCCTTTTCCGTGCACACTATCTCTGACCAAGTCCCTTTTGGTGATCTTGATGGAGAGATGTCCCTTTTTTCTTCTGCCTTTCTTAAGTACCTTCAGAGTAATTCCATGCCCCAAGATTCTGGACTTGCAGGCTTTAAAATATTCCTTCATATTGTGAAGCCGTGAAGTTGTAAAACAGTCATAGCCCATCATTGGCCATGATGAATATTTTCCTGTTGCCTCAAAATTAAATATATAATGGCAGTCCTTACAACAAACTCTGCTGGCAGAAGCCATCAGGGGAAGCAGAAAAAACCTTGTATTGTTGAAGAGAGAAAGCTCCAGAAGTCAGGCCCCACGTGTTGGTGATTAGGAGAGCAACTCTCCCTCCAGGAGCCACGTGAGAAAGAGTTGAAATACAGAATCAGAGAAAGTAGATCTAGCAGGCTCCTTTGGCCTAGATATCCCCTCAGGGAGTGTTGAAGAGATGAGTTGGAGGGGATTGATTCATAAACAAAGCCCATGGTTACACTGAGTGGTTCAGGGCCTCTCAAAATCTTCCAGCAAAATAGCTCTAGGGGAAGAACTCATGACCCCCCTCCACACTATTCCCACCTCTACTCTCGACAAGACTGGAGATGTGGTCCAATGCCAGCCACAAGCAGAACGTTTATTTGAAATCTACTGTTTTCCTTTAAAAATTCATGTGAATCTGGCATTCTACCTCTTGTTTATTTCATTGTGATTTTATTCTCCTTTAGTCTCCACTCCCTTTCCCATTTTTCCCCCAACATATACAGCCATCCTCATGTGTTTTGGAGTATCTTTTGATTTGAATGTGTTATTCAAAATATAAGGTTTTATATACGTGCATTTTAATGTGTGGAAATGGCATTTATTACACGTCTCCTTTCAGTTTTTATGTCTTTCCTGTCAACACTGATATAAGAACCATCCATGCTCTTTGTATACATCTAACCTGATGCTACACTGAGGCATTACACTCCAGCATGTACATCTGCCACGTTTCACTTGTTCACTCTCCCAGGGACAAGCACCCAGATGGCTGCCAACTTCCTGCCTCCCTAGACAAAGATGCAGAGAGTATCTTTGTACATGTCTACATGTGGATTCATGTGCAACTTTCTTTGGAGTATATACCAGGAGAAGAACTGCTGGGCCATAGAATGTGTGTTTTCTTCATGAGAGTGAGTTGTGCCAGACTGCTCTTTGGAATGGCTATACCAGCTTTGACTCCCACCTGTAGTGGATGAGGGTTTGCTTCTCTTTTCCCTCATCCCTTCCAACCTTCAGTGTTATCCAAATGTTTTACTTTTGCCAGCCTGAAATGTGTAAAGTGACAGCCCAGTGACTATTATAATTTGCATATCTCTGATTATGAATGATTCCTGTTTATATTAAATGACCAATCTATAGTAAAGTTGATGCACCAAGAATCAATAATCCTGTTGTTTTGGGTTCCCCTCATAAAACTTTAATGTGTTCCCTGGCTTAGGCATGTATTATTTTGAGAAGTGCAGCTGCTAGCTGTGTGATATTGGGAAAGTTGCTTTCCTTCTCTAGATCTCCACTTCCTCATCTATAAAGGAGGACTGGACTGGATCATCTCTGTGGGCCCTTCAGGGTTTAACATTTTGCAATTCAAATTATTTAATGGGGACAATATTCCCTGTTTGAGTGATGGTTACACTACAAGCACAGACTTTACCACTATACAGTATATCCATGTAAAACCCTACGCTTCTACCTTTTAAACTCATACAAATAAAAAAAAAATGATGTCATCTTGAACCATTAAACGTTGCACTACCTCTTCTATACTAACCACCCCCCAACAAAAAATTAAAATCCATTCAGTTCATTTTTCTACATTTTACCAACTTACTCTCTACTAATAGTACACATCCTTCCCTCCCACTTCTCCCAACCAGAGAAGCAAACTGCCTTTTTACACTCTGTCCATGACATGTGAAAAGAATGACATTAATTTGTTCCTGCTGTTCTTTAGTTTCCCACACAGCATTTGCCAAAATTACAGACCTATCAACTCCACTGCCCAATCAGAACAAGGGGAAGATTAAAAGACAAGTTTGAGCTCAGCCACGTGTCGCTGTAAATACAAAATGCAAAGGGGGCTAATAATATAACATTATGATCTGGCAATCACATAGTACTCATTATTCTTTGCACCAAATAAAGGTCATTTATGTCTCTTTTTTGCAGATGGTGGGAGGGAGCAAATAATGTCTAAACCTTCTCTGATTCAGTTTTCATGGAAAGAAAATAAACAAACAAAAAATAAACAAGGGAGTTCAAGACCAGTCTGACCAATATGGTGAAACCCCATCTCTACTAAAAATACAAAAATTAGCCAGGCGTGGTGGCGCACACCTGTAGTCCCAGGTGCTCGGAAGACTGAGGCAGGAGAATAGCTTGAACCTGGGAGGCGGAGGCTGCAGTGAGCCGAGATCGCGCCACAGTCTCCTAAAAATCCCAGAAACGTAATTACCAATGGCTTCATTAATACCCTCTTTTCCCTTTCCAAATAGGACTGACATGTATTCTTTACCAGGTAGTCAGGGCTTAAACAAGGGAAACTATTGCTTTGTTGATGTTGAACGACTAGTGAAGAAAAAAAGCCATGCTTCTCCCAACTAACTTGGCCATGGACTCTTCTTTTCCTTTGAGTATTTTGAGTGTTTGTAGACCATGCTGCCCACTGGGACTCTGCCTCCTGGGGCTGCTGTGTGAATCAAATTTGATGGTGTCAGGTAAATCAGTGTACCTACTTTTAAAGCACCAGGCGTATGCAAGGAATGAGGAGGAGCTGCTATTTATTAGGTATGTGTCAGATATGGTGCTCAACTTTTCAAATGCACCATGTATCATAATCTTTGAAATGGTGTGAGAAAGGCACTTTTACATCCATCTTATGAATAAGACTGAGTCACAGAGGTTAAATAGCATGCTAATGGTCACATATCTAGTAAGTGGTAGAGTTGGGACTCAAAGGTTTGTCTGATTCCAAAGCTTATGCTCTTGCCAATGCTCATTCTGCTTTTTATCAGAGCTTCAATAGCATCTAACAACTTTATTTGTGGATGTTGCTTCAACAATGACATACGAAGTTCCTAAAGGGAAATAGCTCTTGTATCTGAATATACTGACCACCGGTGCTCATTGCAACAACACACAGCACTTATTTTCAAAATATTTATTGATCATCTTGTGTGTGTCAAGCAAAACATCACCAACAAAATTTTACAAACAACTCTAATTTACAAATATATTTTTGACTTGTGTTCCACCTTTCCCCCAACCCCCAGGTTGCTTTAGGCCATGTATGCCAGAACCTACCACAGTCTTTCTCAATCTTGTATCTCAGAAACATGGAACTTACTCTTTTGCCTACCTGGAACATTTTTCCTCTCAGGCTAAATGTCACCTCATTAGAGAGAACTTCCTTAAACATCTTATCCAGTATGGAATTTCCTTTTACTCCCTATTCTCTACTATTCTTAATTTTTCTCCATTGTACTTAATCATCATCAGATTTGTACATTGTCTGTTTTGTTCATGTATTCTTCGCTATCTAGAACTATCCTTGGCACACAGTAAGTACTCAATATTTGTGAATGTATAAGGAAATTATTTTCACCATTGAAGGAGCTTATATTTGCCTATATTAATTATACCATCATCATTTTGATAAGTAAAACAAAATATGTATAATTAGGTTATTATATAATGTTATTAGCAGTCATCTAAATTAATTATACCATCATCGTTTTGATAAAGTAAAACAAAACATGTATGATTAGGTTATTGTATAATGTTATTAGCAGTCATCTAAAATAGCTTTCTTAAGAGTTATTTTTCTTACTGAACTACCTATACTGAAGCTTCTTCTTATTCTTTACATGGCTTCCCATTTAGTAGCTTCTTTAAGTAAGACACTTGAATTACATAGTGGAAACATTATAGATGATGGAATCTCAACACCCCCCCACCCCAATTTCGATATCATTACCTTAATTACTCTTTATAAAAAGCTTGACTTTTTATATCTACAAAAGAGACTTTTCCTTCAGAAACTTTCAAGCCCTGGGTTATTGATTACTGACAGCCAGATTTCATAACAGCCTATAAATAGAGAACAGAATGAATTAATCAACTTAAGAGAAAAAGATGAGAGGAGAGGGAGAGGAAGAGAACATTATAAAGTCTTTTAGCTCTTCCAAGGTCAGCACTATAGACAAAAACTGAGATTTCCTACATAGGAGCTCAGTAAAGAAATACTACAGGCTTGGGTTGAACTAAACATGTGCAGGACCTGTGTGCGAGGCTTTCTAATGGGTGCAAGGTTCCAAAAAACTGATGCTGTAACCAGATTCAACTTTTGTAGACTAACAGTTCATTATAAAGATACTTGAGCCCTGGATGTCTCTTTTAGGCCCATGAATAATGGGGAGTATTGAAAGTCCCAGACATTATAAAGTCTAGTTAGTTCTTTGCGCTCTTCATGTATTGTACAAGCACCCACTGCTTAGTCAGAAAATGGGTTCCCCTCCATTGCTTCCTTTTGCTTTTCTTCTTTAATGGAAAGGCCATTCAAAATTTTAACAGCATAGACAAGGTTGATGGACACACTGAAGTATCTGTACACTGTGCCCTTTCCTTCATGTGTAGGGCAGTCTCCATAGTAATAGAAAGGGTAAACAGCACACCTTTATTCATTTTTATATCTTTATTTTTATTGAGACACAATTTATGTAAAATAAAGTGCATGCATTTTAAATATATAGTTCTATGTGTTTCGATGAATTTATACACCCAGATAACTGCCACCTTAATTAAGACATAAGACATTTCCACCGCCCGTATAAATTTGCTTATGCGGGGGGGCGGAGCAAGATGGCCGAATAGGAACAGCTTCAGTCTCCATCTCCCAGCGCGAGTGACACAGAAGACCGG
>NC_045445.1:41722596-41724388 GCF_002776525.5 Piliocolobus tephrosceles | reverse complement strand
GCTGAGGCTTAAGTAGGTAAATAAAGCCGCTGGGAAGCTCGAACTGGGTGGAGCTCACAGCAGCTCCAGGAAACCTGCCTGTCTCTGTAGACTCCGCCTCTGGGGACAGGGCTCAGCTAAAGGAGCAGAAGCCTGTGCAGATGTGAACGACTCTGTCTGACAGCTTTGAGAGAGCAGTGGATCTCCCAACACGGAGGTTGAGATCTGAGAAGGGGCAGTCTGCCTGCTCAAGTGGGTCCCTGACCCCTGAGTAGCCTAACTGGGAGACATCCCCCACTAGGGGCAGTCTGACACCCCACACCTCACAGGGTGGAGTACACCCCTGAGAGGAAGCTTCCAAAGCAAGAATCAGACAGGTGCACTCGCTGTTCAGCAATATTCTATCTTCTGCAACCTCTGCTGCTGATACCCAGGCAAACAGGGTCTGGAGTGGACCTCAAGCAATCTCCAACAGACCTATAGCTGAGGGTCCTGACTGTCAGAAGGAAAACTATCAAACAGGAAGGACACCTATATCAAAACCCCATCAGTACGTCACCATCATCAAAGACCAGAGACAGATAAAACCACAAAGATGGGGAAAAAGCAGGGCAGAAAAGCTGGAAATTCAAAAAATAAGAGCGCATCTCCTCCTGCAAAGGAGCACAGCCCATCACCAGCAATGGATCAAAGCTGTTCAGAGAATGATTTTGATGAGATGAGAGAAGAAGGCTTCAGTCCATCAAACCTCTCAGAGCTAAAGGAGGAATTACGTACCCAGCGCAAAGAAACTAAAAATCTTGAAAAAAGAGGGGAAGAATTGACAGCTAGACTAATTAATGCAGAGAAGGTCATAAACGAAATGACAGAGATGAAAACCATGACACGAGAAATACGTGACAAATGCACCAGCTTCAGTAACCGACTTGATCAACTGGAAGAAACAGTATCAGCGATAGAGGATCAAATGAATGAAATGAAGCGAGAAGAGAAACCAAAAGAAAAAAGAAGAAAAAGAAATGAACAAAGCCTGCAAGAAGTATGGGATTATGTATAAAGACCAAATCTACGTCTGATTGGGGTGCCTGAAAGTGAGGGGGAAAATGGAACCAAATTGGAAAACACTCTACAGGATATCATCCAGGAGAACTTCCCCAACCTAGCAGGGCAGGCCAACATTCAAATTCAGGAAATACAGAGAACGCCACAAAGATACTCCTCCAGAAGAGCAACTCCAAGACACATAATTGCCAGATTCACCAAAGTTGAAATGAAGGAAAAAATCTTAAGGGCAGCCAGAGAGAAAGGTCGGGTTACCCACAAAGGGAAGCCCATCAGACTGACAGCAGATCTCTCGGCAGAAACTCTACAAGCCAGAAGAGAGTGGGGGCCAATATTCAACGTTCTTAAAGAAAAGAATTTTAAACCCAGAATTTCATATCCAGCCAAACTAAGTTTCATAAGTGAAGGAGAAATAAAATTCTTTACAGATAAGCAAATGCTTAGAGATTTTGTCACCACCAGGCCTGCCTTACAAGAGACCCTGAAGGAAGCCCTAAACATGGAAAGGAACAACCGGTACCAGCCATTGCAAAAACATGCCAAAATGTAAAGACCATCGAGGCTAGGTAGAAACTGCATCAACTAATGAGCAAAATAACCAGTTAATAGCATAATGGCAGAATCAAGTTCACACATAACAATATTAACCTTAAATGTAAATGGACTAAATGCTCCAATTAAAAGACACAGACTGGCAAACTGGATAAAGAGTCAAGACCCATCAGTCTGCTGTCTTCAGGAGACCCATCTC
>NC_045445.1:41703334-41722496 GCF_002776525.5 Piliocolobus tephrosceles | reverse complement strand
AAAATAAAGGGATGGAGGAAGATCTACCAAGCAAATGGAGAACAAAAAAAAGCAGGGGTTGCAATTCTAGTCTCTGATAAAACAGACTTTAAACCATCAAAGATCAAAAGAGACAAAGAAGGCTATTACATAATGATAAAGGGATCCATTCAACAGAAAGAGCTAACTATCCTAAATATATATGCACCCAATACAGGAGCACCCAGATTCATAAAGCAAGTCCTTAGAGACTTACAAAGAGACTTAGACTCCCATACAATAATAATGGGAGACGTCAACCCTCCACTGTACAACATTAGACAGATCAACGAGACAGAAAGTTAACAAGGATATCCAGGAATTGAACTCATCTCTGCACCAAGCGGACCTAATAGACATCTATAGAACTCTCCACCCCAAGTCAACAGAATATACATTCTTCTCAGCACCATATCACACTTATTCCAAAATTGACCACATAATTGGAAGTAAAGCACTCCTCAGCAAATGTACAAGAACAGAAATTATAACAAACTGTCTCTCTGACCACAGTGCAATCAAACTAGAACTCAGGACTAAGAAACTCAATCAAAACCACTCAACTACATGGAAACTGAACAACCTGCTCCTGAATCACTACTGGGTACATAACGAAATGAAAGCAGAAATAAAGATGTTCTTTGAAACCAATGAGAACAAAGATACAACATACCAGAATCTCTGGGACACATTTAAAGCAGTGTGTAGAGGGAAATTTATAGCACTAAGTGCCCACAAGAGAAAGCAGGAAAGATCTAAAATTGACACTCTAACATCACAATGAAAAGAACTAGAGAGGCAAGAGCAAACACATTCAAAAGCTAGCAGAAGGCAAAAAATAACTAAGATCAGAGCAGAACTGAAGGAGATAGAGACACAAAAAACCCTCCAAAAAATCAATGAATCCAGGAGTTGGTTTTTTGAAAAGATCAACAAAATTGACAGACCGCTAGCGAGGCTAATAAAGAAGAAAAGAGAGAGGAATCAAATTGACGCAATAAAAAATGATAAAGGCGATATCACCACCGACCCCACAGAAATCCAAACTACCATCAGAGAATACTATAAACACCTCTACGCAAATCAACTAGAAAATCTAGAAGAAATGGATAATTTCCTGGACACTTACACTCTTCCAAGACTAAACCAGGAAGAAGTTGAATCCCTGAATAGACCAATAGCAGCCTCTGAAATTGAGGCAACAATTAATAGCCTACCCACCAAAAAAAGCCCAGGACCAGATGGATTCACAGCTGAATTCTACCAGAGGTATAAGGAGGAGCTGGTACCATTCCTTCTGAAACTATTCCAATCAATAGAAAAAGAGGGAATCCTCTCTAACTCATTTTATGAGGCCAACATCATCCTGATACCAAAGCCTGGCAGAGACACAACAAAAAAAGAGAATTTTAGACCAATCTCCCTGATGAACATCGATGCAAAAATCCTCAATAAAATACTGGCAAACTGGATTCAGCAGCACATCAAAAAGCTTATCCACCATGATCAAGTGGGCTTCATCCCTGGGATGGTTCAACCTGGTTCAACATTCGCAAATCAATAAACGTAATCCAGCATATAAACTGAACCAAGGACAAGAACCACTTGATTATCTCAATAGATGCAGAAAAGGCTTTTGACAAAATTCAACAGCCCTTCATGCTAAAAACGCTCAACAATTTCGGTATTGATGGAACGTACCTCAAAATAATAAGAGCTATTTATGACAACCCCACAGCTAATATCATACTGAATGGGCAAAAACTGGAAAAATTCCCTTTGAAAACTGGCACAAGACAGGGATGCCCTCTCTCACCACTCCTATTCAACATAGTGTTGGAAGTTCTGGCTAGGGCAATCAGGCAAGAGAAAGAAATCAAGGGTATTCAGTTAGGAAAAGAGGAAGTCAAATTGTCCCTGTTTGCAGATGACATGATTGTGTATTTAGAAAACCCCATCGTCTCAGCCCAAAATCTTCTTAAGCTGATAAGCAACTTCAGCAAAGTCTCAGGATACAAAATTAATGTGCAAAAATCACAAGCATTCTTATACACCAGTAACAGACAAGCAGAGAACCAAATCAGGAATGAACTTCCATTCACAATTGCTTCAAAGAGAATAAAATACCTAGGAATCCAACTTACAAGGGATGTAAAGGACCTCTTCAAGGAGAACTACAAACCACTGCTCAGTGAAATCAAAGAGGACACAAACAAATGGAAGAACATACCATGCTCATGCATAGGAAGAATCAATATCGTGAAAATGGCTATACTGCCCAAGGTTATTTATAGATTCAATGCCATCCCCATCAAGCTACCAATGAGTTTCTTCACCGAATTGGAAAAAAACTGCTTTAAAGTTCATATGGAACCAAAAAACAGCCCGCATTGCCAAGACAATACTATGTCAAAAGGACAAAGCCGGAGGCGTCACGCTACCTGACTTCAAACTATACTACAAGGCTACAGTAACTGAAACATCATGGTACTGGTACCAAAACAGAGATATAGACCAATGGATCAGAACGGAGCCCTCAGAAATAATGCCACACATCTACAACCATCTGATCTTTGACAAACCTGACAAAAACAAGAAATGGGGAAAGGATTCCCTATTTAATAAACGGTGCTGGGAAAATTGGCTAGCCATAAGTAGAAAGCTGAAACTGGATCCTTTCCTTACTCCTTATACGAAGATTAATTCAAGATGGATTAGAGACTTAAATGTTAGACCTAATACCATAAAAACCCTAGAAGAAAATCTAGGTAGTACCATTCAGGACATAGGCATGGGCAAGGACTTCATGTCTAAAACACCAAAAGCAACGGCAGCAAAAGCCAAAATTGACAAATGGGATCTAATTAAACTAAAGAGCTTCTGCACAGCAAAAGAAACTACCATCAGAGTGAACAGGCAACCTACAGAATGGGAGAAAATTTTTGCAATCTACTCATCTGACAAAGGGCTAATTTCCAGAATCTACAAAGAACTCAAACAAATATACAAGAAAAAAACAAACAACCCCATCAAAACGTGGGGAAAGGATATGAACAGACATTTCTCAAAAGAAGACATTCATACAGCCAACAGACACATGAAAAAATGCTCATCATCACTGGCCATCAGAGAAATGCAAATCAAAACCACAATGAGATACCATCTCACACCAGTTAGAATGGCAATCATTAAAAAAATCAGGAAACAACAGGTGTTGGAGAGGATGTGGAGAAATAGGAACACTTTTACACTGTTGGTGGGATTGTAAACTAGTTCAACCATTATGGAAAACAGTATGGCGATTCCTCAAGGATCTAGAACTAGATGTACCATATGACCCAGCCATCCCACTACTGGGTATATACCCAAAGGATTATAAATTATGCTACTACAAAGACACATGCACACGTATGTTTATTGCGGCACTATTCACAATAGCAAAGACTTGGAATCAACCCAAATGTCCATCAGTGACAGACTGGATTAAGAAAATGTGGCACATATACACCATGGAATACTATGCAGCCATAAAAAAGGATGAGTTTGCGTCCTTTGTAGGGACATGGATGCAGCTGGAAACCATCATTCTTAGCAAACTATCACAAGAAGAGAAAACCAAACACCGCATGTTCTCACTCATAGGTGGGAACTGAACAATGAGCTCACTTGGACTCGGGAAGGGGAACATCACACACTGGGGCCTATCATGGGGAGGGGGGAGGGGGGGGGGGTTGCATTGGGGAGTTATACCTGATATAAATGATGAATTGATGGGTGCTGACGAGTTGATGGGTGCAGCACACCAACATGGCACATGTATACATATGTAACAAACCTGCACGTTATGCACATGTACCCTGGAACTTGAAGTATAATAAAAAATAAAAATAAAAAAAAATAAATTTGCTTATGCCTCTTTCCATGAATGCCTTCTACCACATAGACAGCCATTAATCTGATTTTGCCACTATAGATTAGTTTTTCCTGCTCTAAGGATTTGTATAAATGGAATTATACAGTGTACAGTCTTTCATGTTTTTTTTTCTTTCACTCAATTTAGTGTTTTTGAAATCTACCCGTGTTGAGTATATCTCTAGTTTGCTCCTTTTTATTGCTGAAAGGTATTCTCTCGTATAGGAGTCATTACAAATCATTACAACATGTGGTGTTTTGTGTCTAGCTTCTCTCACTGATTCATTCTTTGTAGAAATGGAGAGCCAAAAGAATTGGAAATTGAAACTTGGGGAAAGAACTTGGGATTCCAAAATGGGACAGAGGCAGTATAGGTTAGGATCTTGGCAGCAGCCAAAGTGGACTATTTTGAGATCAACAGAGTGATCTGTGGGAACCTTCAAATTGAGACATATGCTGAGTTGCAGTGAGAGTATCAGAAGATCTGTATATATGAGGGATGTAGAATAGTCATCATTAGGAGATCTGGGTCGTATTACCATGTTTCCCTTGGAAGGGCTGGTCTTGATGCCTCCCCCTGGTAATTGCTGCTGTTAATCCTCTTGTGTTTCCTGAATGTGCTCATAGATTTCATTCTTGAGTTGTACTCCATAATTCTTGAACCAAACCTGCAGCACCATCGGATGTATGACCATTTTTGAAGCTGTTTATTTCTGAAGGCTTGAGTTTTGGTATGGATTCTTATTAAACAAGATATTCAACACTTCCACTTGTTTCTCGGTGAACATAATATACTTTCATTGCTTCTGGTGCTTGCCTTTAGGAAGGATCTGTGAGCCTGACATTTAATTTAGATGTGTTCCTATGTTCAAATCCAGTGGCAAGAAGCTAGCAAAATGTTAAAAAAATAAAAATCAAGTCATTTGTTCTCTGTGTGGAGAGATAATAGACCAGATTTCATTAATGATGGACGTAAAGAAAAAGAAACAGTGAGGTGATTAAAGGGGTAAAAGCTACTCAAAGTTGTTAGTTGAGCCATGTTTCTGGAATTTCAGTTCAAGGATAAGAGCTTCTTCGCTCTAACTACAGTTAATAAGTCTATGACCTTATTAGCTACAAGCTTCACTTTGTGGCTTCAAAGTCATATTAACACAAATGTCTTAAATTCCAATTTTCTTACCCACTCCCTACATAAGATCTATGAAAAATTAAATCTCACAAGTACTGGTTTATCTGTCTTTAAACATTTCCACATATTTGTGTAGAAAGGATTTGGCTTTGCTTCTAAAAGAGGGAGGGGAGTAGGGGCATATGTGTAGCTCAGGGAAGATAATGGTTATTATAGACTCCTTAAACACTAGAGGGAGACTGAGGTAGCTATCAAAACAACATTCACCTCATCTTAGGTTTGTAAGACCTGCTTTCAAGAGACTATTTATTTCCTTCTATGTTGAGCAACTATTTGCTGTACGGTATTTTCTGGGGTTTTGGAGTCACAGATTGAGTGGAGAAGCTTCCCTAGGTATAATGAAAAAAAAAAAAAAGGCTATTGTAGCACTTGGGTAGGCCAAGGTAGGTGGATCTTGAGGTCAACAGATTGAGACCATCCTGGTCAGCGTAGTGAGACCCTGTCTCTCCTAAAAATACAAAAATTAGCTGGGTGTGGTGGTGCGTGCCTGTAGTCCCAGCCACTTGGGAGGCTGAGGCAGGAGAACTGCTTGAACCCAGGAGGTGGAGGTTACAGTGAGCCAAGATCGTGCCCCTGCACTCCGGTCTGGTGACAGAGCGAGACTCCATCCCCCTTCGCCCCCCCCAAAAAACAAGAAAAAGAAAGACAATAAAACTAAATGTTTGAATGCCTACAAAGACTGAGGTATTGTAGTAATTGTTTTTATATATCTACTTAGTTTAATCTTCTCATAACCGTATGAAGTGAGGATGATGAAACTCATGGATGAATTTAGTAAATTGCCAGAAGTCAAACAACTATGTAATAGTAGAATTGGGAGTGAACACGATCTTTGAATCTAAATTCCACATCTCATCTTTTCTGTACAACTCCCCTACTAAACAATATGTTTCAATGAATTGAATAAGTCACTATACATTACATACATGTATGAAAATTTTTCATGTACCCCATACATATGTACAATAAATAAATAAATAAAATCATCTTTTAGAAACTCAACAGTAAGAAAGTGCAACATTAATTTATCAGCGACTATTCAATCCAACTATGTATTTTTTCCAGAGTAGACTATAATGCTTTTTTCAACCCTTAATTTTTATGAGCATAAGTGGGATTCTGAAGGACTACTCAGTAGTTAAAATCAAAGTTGTAAAGCAGCAAGAAGTGTAGCTTTTCTCCCCTAATAGCTTTGTGGCATTCAGTGACTAAGAGTCTTGAATTTGCTAGGTGAGTTGTATACGAAGTTTCTTACCCCACTTAACCAAGGTCATTCTTCTTCAACCAATTTTAATACCATATCTCAAAATAAGATAAGGACATCATGTTTTCATTAATGACTTGCCTAAGGTAAGGCTCTTTTCATTTTTTTGTTGTAGAGGATATCTTAGAGTTACGTATGTTTCTTCATTTCCGACTACTAGAATGCTATAGTTTTACATCATAATATTTCTTGTTTGTATAATCTCTTAAATTCACAAAGCAAAGCACATTCACTTACACTGTCTCATTTCAGCCTTAATGTAATTTTTTATATTCATTTTAAGTGTCATACATAGATATATATATACATGAATATCTACTTTTACATAAGTGTGATCATTATCTGCAGGTTTATTTTTTCCCTTTTCTGTTTTCCTTGGCTCTCATTTCTCTTCTTCTTTCTGTTTCATTAGGTAACCCATGACAAACCATTTTGCCCTTAGGATATATTCTTTGATACTGTTTCATGTTCATACATGTACACACATATATAGGATTTCGTCATTATTTTTTAATGGGGTTGTACTATGCATAATTTTGTATCTTGCATTTCTTTTTTTATTTTAAAATTATTCTTTTTTTTTATTATACTTTAAGTTCTAGGGTTCATGTGCACAAGGTGCAGGTTTGTTACATATGTATACATGTGCCATGTTGGTGTGCTGCACCCATTAACTCGTCATTTACATTAGGTATATCTTCTAATGCTATCCCTCCCCCCTCCCCACTCCCCACAATAGGACCCGGTGTGTGATGCTCCCCTTCCTGTGTCCAAGTGATCTCATTATTCAATTCCCAGCTATAAGTGACAAAAACAAGAAATGGGGAAAGGATTCCCTATTTAATAAATGGTGCTGGGAAAATTGGCTAGCCGTAAGTAGAAAGCTGAAACTGAATCCTTTCCCTACTCCTTTCATGAAAATTAATTCAAGATGGATTAGAGACTTAAATGTTAGACCTAAAACCATAAAAACCCTAGAAGAAAACCTAGGTAATACCATTCAGGACATAGGCATGGGCAAGGACTTCATGTATCTTGCATTTCTAAATTAAGAATACTTCTGAGAAATATCTTCGGTCATCTGGGATAACAGTAGTATATTAGTTTTAATTGTAGTCTAATAGTCTATGAATTGGATGTACTATAATTTACTCAGCCTTCACCCAATAGAGGAAATTATCTAGATTATTCCAGGTTTTTGTTTCTGTTTGACACTATAAAGAATACTGAAATAAGCATCCTTGTACACATGCTTTTACTACAATGGAATAAACTACAATGAATGGGATTGCTGAGTTGAGTAAATTAATATTTTATTTCAATAGATGTTTCCAGATTGCTTTCCAAAAATGCTGTAAAACTTCACATTTCCACCAGCAACGTATGGGTGTTATTTGATTTTCAACTTTGTCAGTTTGATGGGTTTATCATATTACCTCATTTTAACTTTAATTTGCATTTCCCTGACTACTAGTGAAGCTTTTTGTCTGTTAACTTTTTTGGATTTACTCTTCAATGAGTTGATTATTCATTACCTTTGACCATTTTTCTATTGAATTGTTTGTCAATTTTCTTTCACTTTAAAAGAACTCTGTTTATGTGTAATAACCTTGTGTCTCTTATCAGCATTATACATTTTTGTTTATTATATTTTTGCTTATGATATATTTTACCATATAGAAATTTTGAATTTTATTTTATTTTATTATTTTATTTTAGTTTTTCTTTTGCGATAGAATCTCACTCTATTTCCCAGGCTGGAATGCAGTGGTGGGATCACGGCTCACTGCAACCTCGACATCCTGACACAAGTGATCCTCCTACCTCTCAGCCTCCAGAGTAGCTGGGACTACAGGCACATAGCTCATCTACGGCTAATTTTTGTATTTTTTTGTAGAAATGATATTTCACCATGTTGCCTTGCCTGGTTTTGAACTCTTGGGCTCAAGCAATCTATCTGCCTCAGCTTCCCAAAGTGCTGAGATTTCAGGCATGAGCCACCGTGGCCAAGCTTCAATTTTAAATGATCAAATACATCTATCTTTTGTTCTAAAGAGTATAGCTTTCCTAGATTTTTCATATACTCTTTAGTTTATAGCATGTAGTATGCTGAGTTTTTCCAATGACATGATTGTACTATTATTATTTTATAAAGCTATAATTAACATACCATAAAATTCACTCCTTTAAACTGTATATCCAACGCAGAAATTTTTAGTATGTCCACAAGGTCGTGCAACCATCACTACTACTTAAGTTCAAAATATCTTCATCACTCCAAAAAGAAATCCTGTGCACATTTTAAGTGACTCCGTATCTTCCTTCACTCCAAGTGATGGTAATCTTTAATCTATTTTCTATGGATTTGGCTATCATGAACATGTCATATAAATAAAATGTGGCCTTCTGTATCTGGCTTCTTTCACTCAGTGTGTTTTCAAGGTTCATCCATGTTGTAGCATAAATCAGTACCTCATTTCTTTTTGTGGCTGAATAATATTTCATTGCATGGATTTTGTTGATTGTTTCCTTCTCAGTGCAGAAGCTTTTTAGTTTGAAGTAATTCCATTTCTCGATTTTTGCTTTTGTTTCCTGAGCTTTGGGGTCAACTCCAAAAACTCATTGCTGAAACCAATGCTATGTAGTTTTTTCCCTATGTTTCTTCTAGAACTTTTTCTGTTTCAGATCTTATGTTTCAGTCTTTAATCCACTGTCTTGGGTTTAATTACTTCTTTTCCTGGTTTTCTAAGGTGGAAGATTAGATTACTGATTTAAAATATTTTTTAAATTTTTAAAATACAAGCCTTGATAGCTACAAATTTCCTTTGTAGCACTCTTTTAGATCCCTCTCATATGTTTTGAATGTTGTGTTTTAATTTTCATTTATCTCAAATTAGCTTCTAATTTTCCCTGTTTCTCCTCTTGTGATCAGAAAATATACTTCATGCAATTTTAATTATTTTAATTTATTCAGCTTTTTGTAACCTAATATTTGGTCTATCTTGCAGAATGTTCCATGTGCACTTAAGAAGAATGTGAATTTTGCTGTTTCTAAGTAGAATTTCATGTCTATTAACTCTAGTGAGTTTATAGTGTTGCCTAAATATTCTATTTTTTTTGTTGTTGATCTTCCATCTAGTCGTTCTATCCATGATTGAAAATAGGGTATTAAAATCTCCAACTATTTTTGTTCTATTGCTTTTTTCTTCCTTCAATTCTGTCAACTTGGTGCTCTGTTGTTAGGTACATATATATTTATAATTGTTGCATCTTGTTTGTGGGTTGATGCTGTTACCATTATAAAATATCCTTTGTCTATAGTAACAATTTTTGTCTTAAAGTCTGTTTTGTCTGATATTATATATCTACTTTACCTGTCTTCTGGTTACTCCTTCAATGGTGTGTGTGTGTGTGTGTGTGTGTGTTTGTGTGAATATATTCAATAGTGTGTATGTATGCATTACTTTTTCACTCTCAGACTGTTTGTGTTCTTGAATCTAAAGTGACTCTTGTTGAGAAGAACAGTGGTTACCAGGGTGAGGAGTGAGAGTAAATGGGGAGATGTAGGTCAAAGCATATAAATTTGCAGCTATACAGGATGAATAAGTCTGGAGATCTAATGTACAGCATGAAGACTGTAGTTAATAATTTTTTATAGTATACTGCAAAATTGCTAAGAGCATATTAGGTCCTCTTAGCATGCACATACCAAAGGTAACTATGGAAGGTGATGGATAGGTTAATTTGCTTTACTATGGTAATCATTTCACTATGTGTATCAGGTGATAGATAGGTTAATTTGCTTTACTATAGTAATCATTTTACTATGTGTATCAAAACATTACTTTGTATACCTTCGATACAGGTTGAATATCCCTTATCTGAAATGTGTGGTACTAGAAATGTTTCAGATTTTGAATTCTTTTCTATTTTGAAATATTTGCAGTGTACTTCCTGGCTGAGCATCCCAAATCTGAATATGTGAAATCTGAAATGCTCCAATTACCATTTTTTTATTTTTTCATTTTTTTTTGAAAATTTTGTGGGAATATTGTAGGTATATATATTTATGAGGTATATGAAATGTTTTTATACAGGTATGAAATGCATAATAATCACATCATGGAGAATGGGATATCCATCCCCTCAAGCATTTATCCTTTGAGTTACAAACAATTTAATTACCCTCTTTATTTTAAAATGTACAATTAAGTTAATATTGACTATAGTCACCCTATTGTGCTATCAAATAGTAGGGCTTATCAATTCTTTCTAACTATTTTTTGTACCCATTAACCATCCCTATCTCCCCCCATAACCACCCTCACTACCATTCCCAACCTCTGGAAATCATCTCTCTACTCTCTATGTCCACGAGTTCAATTGTTTTGACTTTTAGATCCCACAAATAAGTTAGAACATGAAATGTTTGTCTTTCTGTGTGTGTGTTTTTTTTTTTGTTTGTTTCACTTAACATATGACCTCCAGTTCTATCCATGTTGTTGCAAATGACAGGATCTTATTCTTTTTAAAGGCTGAATAGTACTACATTGTGTATGTGTACCACATTTTCTTTATCAATTTATCTGCTGAAGACACTTAAGTTGCTTTCAAATCTTAGCTACTGTTAACAGTGCTGCAACAAACACAGGAGCAGATATCTCTGTGATATACTGGTTTCCTTTCTTTGGGGTGTATACCCATCAGTGGGATTGCTAGATCAGATAGTAGCAAAATCTTTAGATTTTTGATGAACCTCCAAATTGTTATCCATAGTGGTTGTACTAATTTATATTGCCACCAACACTGTACAGGGTTCCCTTTTCTCCACATCCTTACCAGCCTTCAATGAGCATTTGATTTGAACATCATGTCAGCACTGAAAAAAAATTCTGATTTTAGAGCCTTCCAGATTTTGGGTTTTGGGATTTGGGATGATCAACTTGTATATACAATAAAAACAAATATATAAATAAATATGATAAAGTGTCTCCTGAAGAGCTGTGTCATGTTTTTATTCACCTTGCCAATTTCTGCATCTTAATTGGACTGTTTAATGAATAAACATTTTATGTAACTACTGATAAAGCAGGATATACATTTGTCTTTTTGATATTTATTTTTTCATATGTCTCATGTCTTTTTAATTTCTCTGTTCTTCCATTAGTGTCTTTTTTGTGTTAAGTAGATAGTTTCTAACGTATCATTTTAATTCTCTTATTTTTTGTTTTAGTATTTTTTTTATTTACTTAGTCATTTCCCTGGGGATTACCATTAACATCTTAATTCATAACAATGTTGGTTGGATTAATGTCAACTTCATTTTAATTGTATACAAATTGTTTAATATTATTTTTATTAGATTTTAGAGTTGAAGTTTTCCTGGGTTTAATAAAATGGATTGGGAAACTTCCATTATTTTCTATGGCCTGGAATAATTTACACAACAGGAATATTTAATCTTTAGGATCACATAAAACTTCGCTGTAACTCCTGTTGTGCTGAATGAAGCTTTTTTGAAAGGTAACATATTTGTCATATTTGCCGTATTCCTCTCTGATACCTGATCTATTCAACTTTCCCACTTCTTCTTGAATTGATTTTGGAAAGGTTTTCAATACTGTTATCATGGAGTTTGATTATTTAGTTTTTGGAGATTATGTTTATTTTCTTATTCCTACTCTTCTGTATTTTGGCTTTTTCTCTTTTTTCTTAAAACAGAAACATAAAAGATCATCCTCTCCTAAAACAAACAAACAAACAAACAAAAACACCAAACTTTACATTTATTTGCCATTTCAATTGTTTAAAAAGTATCATTCATTTTTAGCTTTTATCTCTTCCTGTTTTCTTAAAGTTTGGGTTTTTTTTTTTTTACTTTTTGAAGGTAAATAAATTTATTTGTTATGTTTTTCTCCTATGATGATGATATTTAAGGCTAAGTATTTTCTTTTGCCTGCAGTTTTCAATGCCTTATAGGTTTTATTATAAAGTGTTCTCATTTCCATGCCTTCTAAGTATTTTATAATTTCTCTTTTATATCCTCTTTAACCCAAGACTTATTTAAGAATCTTTCTTAATTTGCTTTTCAACTAAATTAGTTGAATCTTATTCTTTTCATTACAATTCATTAGATTTTTATGTTCATCTTTTTATCTGTAATAGTGTTAAATTATGATAAAAGACTGCAGCCAGTAACATTTTTATTTATTTATTTATTTATTTATTTATTTGAGACAGAGTCTCGCTCTGTCCCCCAGACTGGAGTGCAGTGGTGCGATCTCAGCTCACTGCAAGCTCTGTCTCCCGGGTTCAAGCCATTCTCCTGCCTCAGCCTCTTGAATAGCTGGGACTACAGGCACCTGCCACCACACCCAGCTAATTTTTTGTATATTTTAGTAGAGACGGGGTTTCACCTCGGCCTCCCAAAGTGCTGGGATTACAGGCATGAGCCACTACACCTGGCCAAAATCTTTATTTTTAATTGCATTAAGGTTTTCTTCATGGCCAAGTAGTTGATCGATTTTGTTAAAGTTCCATGGGCATACCACAAAACGTATTTTCTCTCTTTGAGAGATGTAAGTTCATATAGAAAGGTAGTGAATCAAGCTTGTTGATTGTTTCCTTCTATTACTCTAACTTCCTATTTTTTTGTTTACAAGAGCTGTTTTACCTGAGAAAGGCATATATTATTTTCCACCCTCATTTTATTTTACCAAGTTTTCCTTTTATTTTTAATAGTTATTGTTTTACTTAGGTTTGTGCATACTAGTTTGTGATTTTTACCATTGCTCAACATCCTCTTAGTTCTGTCTTGTGCATTAAATCTCACATTCCTCTTGTTTGATATTTTGATGGCCAGTTACGCTTTTTCATTTTATCACTACAACCACTGCAACCATAATGCCTATGTTTTGTCTAAATTATTTATTGTTTTTTGTCTTAAGCTGTACTGTGCAATACAGAAGCCAGTAGCCACAGGTAACTATTTAAATTTAAGATAATCAATTAAAATAAAAATTCAGTAACTCAGTCTAGCCACATGTCATATACTCAATAGCCACACATGGCTAGTGGCCACTCTACTGGACAGCACATATATGGAACATTTCTATTATCACTGAGAAATTCTATTGAATAGCACTACTATAGAGCAGGGATTGGCAAACTTCCCATAAGGAGCAAAACAGCAAACATTTTAGGCTTGACAGGGCTTGTTGTCCCTATTGCAGCTACATAGCTCTGCTTTTCCCATAAACCAGAGATAATACATAAATGAATGAGTATGGCTAGGTTCCAATAACATTTTATTTATAGATTCTAACACTTTAATTTTCTGTAGTGTTCACATGTTATGAAAATTCTTTTCTTAATATTTTTCCACAATTTAAAAATGTAAAAAGTTTCCTCGCTCACAGTCCACACAAAAACAGGTAGCAGGCCAGATTTGATCTGTGGGCTGTAGTTTGCCAGCTCTTGCTTTAGCTTGTTATAAAATTTCACTCAAATTATGTCACTTTGATTTTGAGTCCTCATTAAGCATTTTAAACATATTCCCAGTCTGCCTATCCTAATGTACATATACCAATTCATATCGTAATAGTAACCATCTTCTTTTTCAATTCATTTACAGAATTGGAAAGATAGAAAAGCATACTTTTATTTTATTTTAGTTTAGTTTAGTTTTTGGGATGGAATCTGGCTCTGTTGCCCAGACTGGAGTGCAGTGGCATGATCTCAGCTCACTGCAACCTCTGCTTCCTGGGTTCAAGAGATTCTCCTGTCTCAGCCTCCTGAGTAGCTGGGTTTACAGGCGCCTGCCACCATGCCCGGCTAATGTTTGTATTTTAGTAGAGACAGGGTTTCACCATGTTGGCCATTCTGGTCTGGAACTCGAGATCTGAGGTGATCTGCCTGTCTTGGCCTCCCAAAGTGCTGGGATTACAGGTGTGAGCCACCATGCCTGGCCAAACATAATTATTTTTTCTTTCCAGAAAACGTTTTCTGTGGTGCACTTGAATCTCCTTCAATGCTCTTATTTCTTATTCAAGTGTTCATCTGTCCCTTTTAATAGTTTTAATTCTCTAAGCATGTATTCAGTTTGTTCTGCCTTATCTTCCTCTCTCTGGCTTCTAGGTACCCTGAGATAGTGTTGTCACTTTCTACTGCCAGCTCGTTAGGATTTTAGTAGATGGCATGTCCTATGTGTCTGTAGTCCTATAGTGCATGCAAAGTGCTCTCTATCCCTGTAAGTCAAGAGTATGGAAGTATGTAGGGCACTAGTCTCCTGCTGAGGCACTTGAACAAATTCTCTAGACTCTCTTATTTCCTTGTTATGCTTCCTGTCTCAGAAAAGAAGGACTTGGATCGCTTCCTCACTGTCTTTTTAGATTTTTAGGAGGCAGGGTGACTTGGCAATCTTATGCAAGTCCAATATCAACCTTCTCTACGAGGATTCATAAATCTGTAAAAGTCAAGATTTATCAATTTACAGTCTTCACCTAGAAGTTCCATGATTATCATTTTCATACACTCACACAGTGGGCAGGGAAGAGATGAAATCCTGTATCACTTTTCTCACTAGGACCTAAGAAAGTCCAAGGCCTTATTTGCACCCAGTTGCCCATGGGCACTATTACCCATTTGGTTCAGAAAAACAAATAGCTTGTAATTGGGAATTAAGGGAAAAGGCATAACGTTCAGTTCACTATATTTTCAGAATCTCCCTCTCCCAAAATTTAATTAAGCAGATCAGTTCATTATCAGAACATATGTCTTTATTATATGCACAGTCTTGTGCACTGCAAATAAAATTTTTATCTTTCAGAAACACAATTTGGAGTATACTAAAAGTGATTGACAAAAAATCAATTTGAGGTTGATAACTGAGGATGAATTCAGGTAGTTCTATGGAATATATTACTGTACTTATCCTAATCTATGTTGTACAAATCATCTATTTATTATATTAATTAATTCCTTGAGTATGATATAGTTAGCTCTGAAAGTAAGCTAGTCCAATCCTGTTTCTTTGACAGATGAGCAAACCTGAGGCCTGAAGCATATAAGTGATTGTGATGGAGCCAAGATTAGAAACCCTAGTCCCATGATCTCGTTGTCATCCCCTTTCTACTACACACTTCTGAGAGTGAAAATTGTCAAGCCTCTCTAGTTGAATGGGCAGGCCTCGAAAATCATTTGAAAATTAAAGATTTGTCAGTAAAGTAATAGCAGAGAAGGGTTAATAGAACTGCATAAGCTATCATCATTTTAGATTATAAAGAATATAACTCCTTCTTTCAAGATGCATTTCCCATGTCATGATTTTATATATATATATATATATATATATATACACACACACACTAAAGTCCTAGCCTTCAGAAAGAATCTGTTTATGCATATACCAAAGAGATTGCCATTATATATAAATCAACCAGCAAATAAATATATGTACAGAAATAAATTTTATGTATGTGAGAGATAGTCTAGGAGCTAAATAAACAGGTACAAAATGCATGACATGGCTCCTAACTGAAGAGAGTGTATTTTCTAATTGAGGGTCTATATTATAAAAGTAAAAAAACAATCTAGTCTGAGACTCCATACCGTAAGTGACAGTGAGTGTTCTACATACTAAGCTTGAAAGAGAGAAAGAGCTCTGTTGGCTGAAGACATCAAAGGCTTCACAGAAGCAGCGGAGTTTGAAGCCATCCTTGAAGGAAGAATATAGCTGGGATAACTATGTAATTTGTTGTTCAAATGAGTATACTTCTGAGAGTAAAATGAGGCATCGTTAATAATTACATTAGGGTAACGTGCAAACTGAGATTGTCCCAGGTAAACAGGGACAGATGATCTCCATGTTCATAAAGGCAGAAAGGAAGGTTCAGAGCATTCCAAATTAGAGAAATGGTTTATAAAGGAAAAGGCAAAGATAAGAGTGAGTTGAGTGTGTTCTGGATACACAAAAGGTGGTTCATAATAAAGAACAAATGGGAAAGAGGATTAGAAAGTGCCTTGGATGTTAGACTAAGGAGTTTTATTTTGTTCCATGAAAATAAGAACCATTTAAGCATGAGTGATTCTCAAAACATTTAACAACCACCATGTCATGGGCAATAACAATGAAAAGACTAAAGCCATAACAGTGTATAATAGCTGAATATCAATTGTGCATTTACGTTTTTTTGTGCAGGAAAACTGCAGGATGAAATTGGCATTTTAGAAAAGTAAAAATGGCAGTGATGTGCAGAATCAATGAGAAGAGACAAGAATAGGTAATGGCAAATTAGTAATACCCTGGTGGTGAATATTTTAGGCTTTGTAGGACATATGGTCTCTGTTGCAACTGTTCAATTCTGCCATTGTAGTCTGAAAGCAGCATTAGTTAATATGTAAACAAATGAGTGTGGCTGTGTGCCAATGAAACTTAATTTACAGAAACAGACAGCAAGATGGATCTGGCCTGTGGGCCATAATTTGCTGACCCTTGAACTACAGGTAGAGATACTTATTGAATGGCAATTTCAGTAGTTCAGCCTTTAGCAAGGGCCAGGTTTGTCAGAGGGAATCAAAAAATAAAAACACAAATATATAAAATAAACCTCAAAAATATTAAATAGTTGTAGTTTACTGGGTAATTTAGGCAGAAGTTTATTTTTAGTCATCTGAAGAGCCAAATAATTGCAAACAAACTTTTCACTTCTGTTGTCCAAATCTCCCCTTTGCTTTCTCTCCATGAACACAGTCCTAGCCCTCAGAAAGGATCTGTTTATGCATATACCAAAGAGATTGCCATGAATAGAAGCAAACTATGAACCCAGTCACTTAAACAGATGCCATATAATCAATTTAGCTGAAATTTTCACTACAGTGGATTTTGAATCCAATTGGGATTATGAAAACACAACTACAAACAAAATGAATCAATATATTCAGAAGGATTATTAAATACCAAAAATTATCCAGAGAAGGTGAATGAAGTATCTGAGAAGCTAAGTCATATAAGGCATCTTGAAACAAAGACCCATGGGAATAGTAATGCTATCTTTATCTTTTCGCAGGGGGGGGTGGGTGCGGGGCGGGGTGGGAGGGAAACCTTTTTAGGTCATTAGGACAAAAAAACCCAGAAACTCCCAGGAAGCTTTTGATGTCCTCAACTCACAGAGCATTTTTCCTCTATTAAGGAGGAAATAAAAGCATTTTATTTTATTTTTGAGACAGTCTCATTCTGTCACCCAGGCTGGGGTGCAGTGGTGCGATCTTGGCTCACTGCTACTTCCGCCTCCCGGGTTCAAGTGATACTCATACCTCAGCCTCCTGAGTAGCTGGGACTGTAGGCATGCACCACCACGCCCAGCTAATTTTTGTATATTTTGGTAGAGATGAGGTTTCACCATCTTGTCCAGGCTGGTCTTGAACTCCGGACCTCAAGTGATCTGCCTGCCCTGCTCTCAAAGTGCTGGGATTACAGGCATGAACCACCGCACCTGGCCTAGTAAAAGCATTTTAAATACGACTAATTGAGCATTATGTGACATGAAATTAACTGAAAAACAAAACTTATTTATGAAATGCTTGATGTGGGCAAATGGAAATATTTAGAGGACAGAAAAAAATGATATCATTGAGACCTGATTGCATGCAAAAAAAAAAAAAAATGCAGTTGTCAAATGGCAGTGAAGTGTGGCTAACGAAGTTAGTGGTAGGAAGGAGGTAAGGTTGACTCAAGAGACTCTGACAATAAAATAAGTTCATTAATTATCCTTACTCAACCCGGATCCAGTGGACATCTGAAACTATCCCCTAAGATGTTAGAGCATCAAATCTTTATCCAGTTGTTTAGTCAGTGAATAAGCAATAAGTTGAGGAGATGTCAATGAGACTGCACCAACATGGTACCAGAACCTCTGTTCATTTTGGTCAGCTCCCTCAAATAGTTGGTCCTTTTATGAGTGGGACCATGGGATCAGATTGCCTTTGGTGTATGCTAAAGTTCACCATGTTGGCTTTATTAAATTGACTGGCTGTATCACCAATTTGACTAGTGGGGTAATTTGGTGGCCTGTATAGATATAACCTATATTCTGACTTCATCGTTTAGGGTAGAAAATGACTGGAATAAATTATTAACATCAAAAAATAGCTCTCTTATTCCAGTTCCTTATAAGATTCCAAATATCATATTTATGTACAAAATAGATAACAATGACTCACAGTTAGTTCACAGGCAGCAAATGTAGAGGGTCAGATGAGTAATCTTAAAACTGAAAAGGGAGAGCAATAGAGGAGTACAGGAAAGGAAGACAGTAAACTTTTGATGCAATTCTTGGCACAATCACTATGTCAGTAATGTTTCTTTTCCTGTACCCTCCCTAATCCCTCCTGGCCTTGGTAGGTGACAGGCTGATCCATTATAGTACATGGTGCCAGTGACTAACAATAACTTTAATGTACTGCTTCTCCAGAGGGTATTTGCATTTTAAGAGGACTCTGGGGGCCTAACATAAAAGAACACATCTCTAAAGGGAGAGTTTCTAGCACTGTGGTTAGTCTGTAGAGAATTTAGGGGTACATGAGAGGTAAATCTACCGAGGGACTCAAATCACTTCATATTGGCAGACACCTACTCTGGTTAAGTATAAATTTAGTGTAGAATAATAGAGTCATGGTATCTACCATACCAGGATCAACACTTTTAGCAAAGGTTAAAAATATCATGTAACGGCCGGGCGTGGTGGCTCAAGCCTGTAATCCCAGCACTTTGGGAGGCCGAG
>NC_045445.1:41701087-41703234 GCF_002776525.5 Piliocolobus tephrosceles | reverse complement strand
AAAAAAAAAAAAATATATATATATATATATATATATATATCATGTAACTTAGCCATTCTTAACTATGGATGCATATTAGAATCATTTTGGGGCCTTTAAACAGTAAGATGCCTGCGACCTACCTCCACAGATTCTGATTCTGATTTTATTGGTCTGGAGTAGATTGTAGGCATTGGAATTTTCAAAAAAACTTTCCAGGAGATTTTAATGTGCAGAGATATTTGAGAAACATGCACCTACTTCTAGATTCTTAATGCTGGAAGAGACCTCACAAGTCATGAAGACCAATCTCTATCTCTATGACGATCTTGCCAAGTGCTTGTTTACTTTTTGCTTGAACATCTCCAGGGAAAGCATTCCTCCAGGAAGCTCTTCATCTTTAAACGTGATTGTCATCATCAGCTACAGCCAAGACAGTCTTCAGGAAGACAAGAGAAACCATGGGAGTGTCTCTATTTTTGAAAGCCAGTGACAGATACACCCCAATCCTCAGTAACCAGGAATCAAACAAATTCAAAACAAAACCCACAAAATCCTTTCTGACACAGTTGCAAGACAGCAAGTGGAGGGGGCAGAAAGTGAGTTTACCATCAGGAGTTCAAATAAAAAGGGTACTTTCGGCTGGACATGGTGGCTCATGCCTGTAATCCCAGCACTTTGGGAGGCCGAGGCGGGCGGATCACGGGGTCAGGAGTTCGAGACCAGAGTGGCCAACATGGTGAAACCCCGTCTCTACTAAAACTACAAAAATTAGCCTGGTGTGGTGGCATGTGCCTGTAGTCCCAGCTACCCGGGAGGCTGAGGCAGAAGAATCGCTTGAACCCGAGAGGTGGAGGAGGTGGAGGTGGCAGTGAGCCAAGATCGCACCACTGCACTCCAGCATGGGCAACTGAGTGAGATTCCATCTCAAAAAAAAAAAAAAAAAAGAGAGAGAGAGAGAGAAAATAGGTACTTTCATGTCTGTCTATTCTCATACTGCACCTGAAATGGTTATTTGCTCATCATACCTGACAAGTCCAAATGTCATGCATTATAATCAGGGCTAAAAAGATTTGAAATAGATACTGGCTTAGAACAATGTTTTCCAACCATGACTCTGTAGATAATCCATCTTTTAAAACGCTTTGCACCTGTTTCCTTTCCCTTCCAGTCTTTAGTGATAGCAGTTGGAGCCTAGCTCCTGAGACTCTTACCCTGTTTCCCATCTTGTTACCCCTTACTTTTGGGGATCCTGATAGAGGATTTAAATTGTTTACTCTTCTATAATGGTGTCTTCTATAGTATGTTCTGTGGCAAACGAGCACCATGGAATGTTCATAGTAATTTTTTCCAACAAAAGTTTCCACAGTCAAGTTGTTTGGAGAAATGCTGGGTTAGGCAAAATTAGAACTGATTTCTTTATTGTAGGACTTTGTGGAGAGTTCAATATGCTAATATACTTGTAAATCTCCAAGAGGAAACTGCAGCATTTTCCAACTTGGACTATGAGAATCTTTTAAAATGAAGCAGCAGCCTAGGACTAGTGTATTGAAGAACAGAACATTCTTCAGGAAAGCAACCTGGTCATCACTATAATCTGGTTTAAGGAATATTTGTTTGGAAAACAGGGTCATAAGTGGGAGGAAACTTGGTGCTAAGAGATACCTTGTCCCTTTTCTTGTGTTTTATATACAAACCTTTAATAGTCTTAATTTTTTCCTCTACCAGAAAGGCTTCTTCAGCCCCTCTAGCCAATACTGATCTCTAGATTCTCTTTAAATTCTTAAGTGCTCACTGGCTATGGTGCTCTTGTCCTAAATACTGAATAATGAGGGTTTTTTTCTGTCTAAATGTTTCATTTTTCTTCACCAAAAGAATAAATTCTTTTACGGAATAGCGGTACATTATTCTTTCATATATTCCACAGTAACTAGCCCAGTGCTAGCCTTAACATTTTTTAAATTTATTAAACAAATATTTACTGAACATCTACCATATTCCAGTCTTGAAAGTTAGCTTTTCGGCCGGGCGCGGTGGCTCAAGCCTGTAATCCTAGCACTTTGGGAGGCCGAGACGGGCGGATCACAAGGTCAGGAGATCGAGACCACCCTGGCTGATACGGTGAAACCCCGTCTCTACTAAAGAATACAAAAAAAAAAAAAAAAAAA
>NC_045445.1:41661538-41700687 GCF_002776525.5 Piliocolobus tephrosceles | reverse complement strand
AAAAAAAAAAAAAAAGTTAGCTTTTCTTGGTATAGTAAAGCCATGTGTCATTGTAACCAAACTACCCAGTTAATCCATATTCCACAACTTCCTCAAGCCCACCTCCCCTCACCCTACACCCACCTCTTTTACAGAGGATTTATAAGAGTTAAACCATACAAAATTTCTGTTTTAGTTTGTTCTTACACTGCTATAAAGAAATACCTTAAACTGGGCAATTTATAAAGAAAAGAGGTCTAATTGGCTCAAGGTTCTGCAGGCTGTACAGGAAACATGGCTGGGAAGGCCTCAGGAAACTTACAATCATGGCAGAAGGCAAAGAGGAAGCAGGCACCTCTTGCATGGAAGGAACAAAAGAAAGAGCACAAAGAGGAAGGTGCTACACACTTTTAAGCAACCAGATCTTATGAGAACTCACTCACTATCACGAGAACAGCAAGGGGGAAATCTGCCCCCATGATCCAGTCAGCTCCCACCAGACCCCTCCTCCAACACTGAGGATTACAATTTGACATGTGAGATTTGGGCAGGGAGACAAATCTAAACCATATCAAGGGCCATTATTTTTTATTCACAAAATTGGCAATTTCCATTTTTATATGGTTTTTGAAAAACTTACCAGGTGTATTAGTCTATTCTCATGCTGCTAATAAAGACCTACCCGAGACTGGGTAACTTATAAAGGAAGAGGCTCAATGGATTCACAGTTCCACATGGCTGGGGAGGCCTCACAATCATAGTGGAAGGTGAAAGAAAAGCAGACTTACATCTTACATGGTGGCAGGCAAGAGAGCTTGTGCAGGGGAACTCCCATTTATAAAACCATCAGAACCCGTGAGACTTATTCACTACCACAAGAACAGTATGGGAGAAACCACTCCCATGATTCAATTATCTCCACCTAGCCCTGCCCTGGAGACATAGGGATTATTTCAATTCAAGGTGAAATTTGGGTGGGGACACAGCCAAACCATATCACCATGCAAGGGGTGGTCTGCCCATAGGTCACCCCCAGCCTAGCCTCTTATACTTCCCTTATGTCCCTTGTTGGCTATTGATTGCTGATGGCTCCAGAGATTATGACATGAGTGCTCTTGTTCTCAATCAGCAAGGAGAGCTTCTCTGGCTGTCACTGTTAGAACTCTCAGGACACCTCGGACTACAATTCCTTGAGTTCAATTCCCGGACTATATCGAGTTCTTACTGTACCCTTATTTGCCTTCACTAAGACTGCTGATATCCAAACAGCTCCTTTCCTGGGACTGGTTGTCACACTATTGTGTTGATATACTCCCTGTGGTACAGATCCTCAATTCCTGTGCTCAGTTTCCCTGTGTTTTCCAACAATGTGTTTAATCCCTGTCTGGAATCCCCAACCAGGACCTATTTGTACACTCAGACTCTATGCTGCCCTCCTACTTACATTTAGCCTTCTGGGCCTTGATCCCTGACCTATACCTCTACCTATGCTTGACCTCCAACTAGTCTGGACCTCTCTGAGTATTGTCCTCAGCTTATATACTGGAGTTCGGAACTTTACCTATGCTCTTTTCTGTTTCTTCCATTCCCTCAGGTACTGTTCCCAGCATCATCCTTATTACTTACTTTGATGTGGGAATAGGGTCCCCAATGGGCCTCTAGTCAGATTACTAGCCACAGGCCCACCATCCCAACTTGACCCCTTGTTCTGGCCTGTTTTTGCTTGCCTTATTTTTCAAGATTCCCTGAACCAGGCATGATAATCATTAGACTTTTTTAAACCAAGACAGGAATTTGATTTAAACACTTTACCAGGTTTTCCAACATCGATATTTGAAGAAGGAGATTTAATGAAAAGGCATGTTTATGATGATTTATCATTAGGATAAAAGTCAAGATCCAAAAGCTTACATACAGTAGTGTTCTGTTAAAAAAAATACATATGTGTGTGTCTCTCTCTCACATATGCACACACACACATATACTTGCATAGAAAAAAATGACTGAACAACTATATATAAAAATATTGACAAATATTTTGTTTGAATAATGGGGGTAACTTTTCTCTATTTTTTAAATAATTTATAATGATTATGTTGTTTTTTATAATTTTAAAAATACCTTATTTTAGGTAAAATTTTCTGACAAAAATGTTGTGACTGTGGTCATCATTTTAGTTTCCTTGCTGTGGCCAAAGACATACTCCCCCTATCTATAATCTCGCAGCGCATCCCAGCATGCATTTGGCTACCATTGTCTTCAATTTCTTCTATAAGTACATTTATCCTTGGGAGACGATGGCAAGGAGCCAATGATGAGGGAAGGGCATACAGGAAGGGAAGGAAAATCTTATCAATGGACTCAAAAGCTGTTTTTCCTGTGAAGACCAAAAAGTCATACCCTCGTGACACCCCCTTTTTAATGGAAAAGGTACAACACAAAAATGCTTGAAATTGGAGTTACAAGGAATGGCTGGGGTTCAGGGATTGAGAATATCCCCCTTTAGTATGAAATACAGATTGGTGTCTTCTCTGAAGCAGCACATACCATTTGGCAATCACAATGAAGGAACGGGCTTACTGAATACTTTGGATGTGTGTAAAGCACCGAGGTATGCTGTGAGGAGGCCATGCAGTAGAAACCATGTGTCCTAAACTTTAGTTAGGAGACACAAGACGTAAACCCATGTAAGGTTTACATATAGATATATAGATGTTAAAGGTCATCATGAGCATGAGAACCTACACAAATGCAAGGGAGTTGCTACTAGTTGTTTTTAGTACAGAGGTTCTCACCAAGTTCAATAGACATCTGAACCACTGGAAGATATTGAGGTTCCAGACTCACTTCTCAGAAATTGTTCTCCAGAAAGTTTGAGGTAAAACTTCAGCAACCTATATTTGGGTGATTTTAGTGCTTGTTGTCTATGAACTACACTCTGAAAAACAGTAGAGAAAAGCTAGAGACAGATAAAAACCTGTCTGAAGTCTGGTTTTGCCATTTATTAGTTATATGACTAAAGAAAAGTGACTTAAATGCTCTGATCCCATTTCTTCCTCTCCAAATAGAGATAACAAGAACCTACCTCAAAAGGAAGAGGTGAGGAGTGAGATAATTAATGAAGAGCTTCAAGTACAAGACACACTCAACAATTTTTTTCTTCTACATATACCATCACGATCATCATCAAGGCATATGCTAACTGTGAAAAGTATGACAAATATATGATATGCTATAGGAGTTGCAAAAGGGGAGAAATCATTTCTTCCTTCCGGAGTGGTCGAGAAACTCTAAGCCAGGAAATTGCAACTTGAACTAAGTTCTGAAAGGATAAGAATGGTCTGGCTAGGTGCGGATACGAAAAGATACACAAAGATAGTACAGGAGTCAAACTTGACTTACTCACCAATTATTCCAAGGTTCAAGCCTAGAGAAAAGCAGACCACAAAATCCAGGTGGACTGAGATACAGTTAAGAAAACATCTTTGGCAAATCAGTAGCTGAGGTGAGATGTGGAACAGGAACTCTGAGACCTCCTATTCCTTTAACCAGATACTGCCACTAGGACCAATTGCACTGTTTAGGCAGATCTGAAAGTAAAATTTTGTGCTATATAACTGAGTGGCTAATCAATCATCAAATAAAAAAGCCACAGAATCTGACCTCCATTGATATGTTTCCAACCTAATGAAGGAATGGAGATACAAGGCTGGGTAGTCCTGCAGGACTTTTGGGTAGTTCCTTATCCAAACATCAGACTATAATTTTTCTTATAACTTTATACTATTGAGATTACAGGTTTGGCATCTAAGAGATTCTTTGTTCCCCAAATTGTTTTCCTGTAATTAGAGTAATTGTGACAGCACATCCCTTGCCTCATACAGTCTCTTAAATGAAAAGCTAAGTCATATATTTTATGTAATATACAGATAGGAACCAGGAAATATTTTCAGAACTTTACTTTTCATCAAGATATAACTTTCTGAAATTCTAAGTAGAATCTTACAGAGCAAGCATAAATAATGCCTAGAGATACTTTGGTATATGTCTCACTAGCTGATATTAACTCTTTTTTTCTTTTGAATCCTGGCCTTCGGTTTTTATTTAAATGTTCTATTTCTGATTAGACATGGTCTCACAATTAGTTCAGATGCTAGAATTTTGTTAGGTTGACTCCCAACTGATTCCTTTAGCAGTTAGGCTTCTCTTTCTCTATCCTTGATGAGTGATATAATCGCTATACTTTGATTGCCACAAATTAAAGGAATAACCTTAATTTGTGTTTTTTGTGTTTCATATCATTTAGGTGATCCTTGGTATTTCTTCAGTCTCATTTTCTCATTTTTTCCACAAAATAAAAAAAGAAATCAACAAACTAGTAAACAAACAAACACACACACACACACACACCCACACACAGAGAGAGAGAAGGAACAAACCACATAACCATCTTTTTCATAGTAACAGAAACCTACCATGATTGGATTGTTGCCATCAGAAAGTGGTGCTTTTCAACTTTTCAGATAGACCCAGCATCTGTATATACTGTGTTCCTAGAGACTGTATGTGTCTTAAAGTAATTTCCATATGGCAAAATCTTAATTGTGCATGTGCTTAATTGTGATCCATGACTATATGTGTTGGTGCCTTTTCTTCTGTTTGACCATGGAAAGAAACCGAGGATCAAGTGGTTAAAGGCAATTAGAAGTGAAATGAAGTCAATGTCCTGAATAAATAGTGTGGTGGAGACTATGGGTCATAGAAGAAGGAGGATAATATCTCCCTGTGTAATCTTTCAATACTGCCACTACTATTAGCTAATATATAAAACATTTACCACTGCCAGACACTTTTAGAAGAACTTTAAATATAATATTTACTTCTGTAATTCTCACAACATGCTGCACATAATAGTTCATACTATTAGTATCCTTATTTTAGAAGTGAGGAAGTTGAATGACTTGCTTAGGATAACATAGTAGGTGGTAACACTCAGATTTGAATGTATGAAGTCCGCTCGAGAGTCCATGCTCTTAAATACTACACTACTTAAAAAAGAATTGCATTCAGTTTAAACATTTATACACAATGAACTATAAAGAATATATTATGGGTTCTGATACCAGCTTGTAGATTTTCCTCCCTACAGAATGAGTGTGACTTTGTTTTGGTGTCTGACATTATTCTTACCTTTCTCTGAGTCCAATTTCATGCCCCTTTTTGCTTCAGAATTCCTTATCACTTGATAACCAGTTAAAGATGGAGTGGAAAGCCTTTTTTCCTTTAAACAAGGAAATTGGTTGTCTAATCAAGAAGAGGTTTTGGTGTGCTGTGGGTTAGAATGTCCAGAAAGGGAAGACAAATGATTTTTAAAAATTAATCAGCAAAAAATACAAATATTTAGTATCTTAGAATTGAAGGTAAAGTCATTTTCATGGCTCTGGCTCCTGCCTTTGCAGCTTTTGTGGGCAACTGTGGAATTGTTTCATGCCTCCCATGGGCCAACAGTTCTGTTTCCTAAATAGGGCAATAGACTAAAGTATGCATAGTTTTGGTATCAGAAGTCTAAAGCTGGAGAGACTGTGGCATAGAAGGGGGAATTACTTGAGGAAGCATTGGCCTTTTGAGGGGATGCAGTTGCATAAGGGAGGCAGCACAGCATTATAGTATGGGACATGGACTTGGAGCCAGGCTGCTTGGGTATGAATCCAGGCTCTACGACATATTGGCTCCATGACAGTGGACCATTCGCCTAGCTCCTCTTTGCCTTAGGTTTCTCAACATTAAAATGGTGATGGCAATATAATAGTACCTAGCCTACCTCATTGGGTTGTTATGAAGGTTAAATGGATTAATATTTGTAAATCCTTTATGTGTCTGTCACATGATTAGTGCCACGTAAGTTTTTATTAAAATAGAAATATGGCCCCATAAAATTGGTTTTCACAGCTGTTTATTACTTAATTTTTGCTCATTATGTAAAGAGTTGTCTTTATGTGTTGGTATAAATGGAAATCTCTGCATCTCTAGAATATTGCAAGATAAGTTGTTTAGTGTTTTAAAAAGAAAAACCTTGCCTTTCTTAGCATTTTCTTCCTGCAGTGATTATGGATGACATTAATACAATAGCATTTTACTCCAGTAACCATTCCAGCTAGAACACTGCCTTTTTTTGTTTTGAGCCTCAGTGACAAATCCAATCTTGTGACAGAAGGAAAGTAAGATGATAGGTGTGAAAGCATTTTAGAGCGTTAAGAGGGCCTGAGATTCTGGTGCCAAAAACTCTTTGAGGTTCACCCTTTGGAGATGTCCAGTTTTCAAGGGTTTTTGCCCAGAACTATAAGTGTGAACCCCTAAAGCAATGACAACAGCAATAACTACTACTACTACCAATAATAGTGGTAATATAAATAATCAACCCTTCCTATGTTCTTACAGTGTGCCAGGAAGTGTGTTAATGCTTCACATGAATTATTTCATGTAAATGCTTCTTGAATGCTGCTGTTTCTGCTGTTAAGTCTCTGAGAACTGGTTTGTTCCTTTTCTTCAGCTGGGATGAAATAAGCAAGACTTCACAAAAAATAAAGTTGGGTTCTATTTGTCTGACAATGGGGGAAAAAAGCTATTCCCCTCTCCTTTCTCTACTTCTAAGTTGTTTTAACAACACTTTGAATTGTTAATTCCTTATATAACCTTGGCAAAGTAGGCATTTTTAATGACAACTTCATTTTAATGATCCAGAATAAAAGCATCCCCCTCAAAGAAATGGAAGGGAGACTAAGACGAGCAAGAGAACAAAAGAAAAGGAAGGAAGAAGGACTAGTAAGGAAGGAGAGACAACTACCAAAATGATTAGAATGACAGGCTAGAACATAATATCATCAGTATTTAGGACATGTATATTTTTTCTTTTTCTCATTTTGAGTTAGAAAAGGAGAGAAGGCTAGAAGAGTGTTTGAGTAAGCTCTGGGGTCGAAGAAAAAGACTAGAACTTTTCTTTCATGCCAACAAAGGTCATCCTTTTTGGGCCCTTACTACTTCTCCAAGAGTTGAGCTGCTGGATGGGCCACCTCAGAAAAGCCTTACAGAGAGATGGTGAGCAAGATGTGGCCAGAACTCCAGGATGTTTAGTTTTGTCTGCACTGGGGTGGAATGATCCTGAGGATGAATTTGATATTTGTCTGGCAGGCTGGAAGATGACCTTGAGTTAGTTGGTGAACCTGAATTTCACAGAAGGTGCCAGCCTGTTTTGGCCATGTGGTTCCATCCTTACATGCATATTTGAATCTTTTTATCTCCTCATGAGCATTTTGGTCTGCTTATTCTGTACAGCTGGAGAACAGACCAGGAACAGAATAATATCACATTTTAGGGCACTCATTTTCAGACTGTTTAAATTTACCTCATGTAGGACAATGAGAGTCATCTGTTTTCCCTTAAATCTCAGACGTAATCCCCTAAGCCATTCACAACTAGCTGGGAAGGTGCCCATCAAATGAGGACTGGATCTCAATGTTGATGTTACCACAGTAGCCTTCTGAATACACGCAGAGTTCATTTATTGATATGCAGAGTCCTCATTGATGTGTACACAGAGAGTAATTGAGATGATAATTTAAACATTGTTATAAACACTTGTGGGGGAGATTTTCCCTAGCTCCTGCACAAGTAAGCCAGTCCACAGATTTCAGGCTCCAAATTGAGAGTCAAGAAATTGCGGCATAGCAAGCCGTCTCCTTTATGCTCAAAATTCATGCTACAGACCAACCCACAGTCTTCTGCTTTTGAATGTATTTCCTCTAGTCCAGATTGATTTGTAATGCATTTTCCTCATCCTTTGCCTTAGTACTGGGATTCTTAGGTGAAAGGTTGATCAGTTGCAAAGAATAGAATCCCACTTAGGCTAGTTCAAATCACAAAAAGGATAGTAATTAAAAGGATAAAGGAGAGAGGGAAGGTTCTGGAAGAAATGAAGTGAAGAGAATACCACATTGTGTGTAGAAAATAGGCAACTATATTATATCAATTAAATCCCATTTGTTTTGCAGGGGGAAGTGTGTGTAATATGATCTCTTCTTTGAGTATGTTTTCTAGTCTACTGTTTTCTCTTTACAGATTAGCTTTCTCTACACATGCTTCTCAGCTTTCCTATAGCTTTAGCTTGTAAGTAACTTTGTCTTGCCATGGCACCAACTCTGACCCAACTCTAGATGATTTTATAGCTAATTCATTTAGTCACCATGTCCAAATAATTATCTTAGCCCATTTTATGGATTGGCAAGCCCTGGATCATATGTTCATCTTAACCCAAAACATGACCATTGTCCTTTGATCAGGGACCAAGATTACGTGAACAATTTCAAAAACTGAAGCTTTGGCTAGTTGGCAATTCATATCTACTATATATGCCACCTGTAAATGTGAGAGAAATAAAAGTCTGCCATAGTCAGTACTCTTTTGGTGACAGAAAGCACAGTTCAAGCTAGTTTAATCAAGGCAGGGAAATATATTAGATTATGTATCCACAAGTTTCAGGAGTATGGCTGACTGGAACAGAGAATCCAAATGATATCCTTAGAAATCGCTATCATTTCTCTGCTCTGCTTTCATTTGTGCTGGAAGCCATTTCCATCAAAGTGATAAAGAAAACCTTCAGGACCTCTAATCTTACTTTCTACTAGCTTAACTACTTCACCAAAAAAGAGCTCCTCATCTGTGTTGATTCCAAGTGTCCCAGAATTTTCTTTGATTCAACTGATTTGGATCATCTGCTCACTTCCAAGCCGATCACTGTGTCCAGGAAGATACTGTGCTTTTATTGACCAATCCTGGGTCATTTGTCTATTTCTGTACCTGGAAGAAGGGATTAAGCCAACAGGAAGAGATAGACTCTTTAACCAGAAAAGAAGATGTTGGGCAAAATGATAACTAATGCTTACCTCATTGGCATACATAAGATCACAACAAACCAAAAAATCAAAACAAAACAAAAAGATCAAACTAAAACAAAAAAATCAAAACCATGCCCTTAACCTCATCTGTACTGTGCTCAACCCAATAGCTACCTAGCTTTAAGGGCAGCATGTAGCTTAAAGCATCAAGCATGCTGCTTTGATAGCAACTTTCCTAGTATCTTATCTATATGTGCAAGAGGCTTATATATTGCTGTACAAACAACACTGATATAATCAGAGCATTATGTTTGGCTACTAATGTTATGGCTAATTACCTCAGTTTGCCTATGTGTAAATTAAAGGGCTTTTACTGGACAGGCTTGCTAAGGACCTTTCAAACACTGACATGCATGCTAATCTCAAGTTCTCAGACTGCAACCACCAGAAAGAATATAAGGCAAGTATTTAAATTTTTCCAGTAGTTTCTGCACTCAGTCCTTTTCACTCTCCATCACTGGTATGAATTTGATTGAGTGCTCATCCTTAAATTAATCCCTTTGGTTAGGGGAATGAGATTTGCTGATTCATTTAGGTCTATCGGTGCCCATCCCTGGATTTAGGGGGTAGAATCAACCCTGTCCAAACTATACTGACTTAAAGTCAAAGAGAAATGAATTCCTCAAAGGGTAATCAGTGCATCGTGGCTGGAAGAAGGGAGTACAGTTGCTGGAAAGGCACATAACAAATGTCTATTTCTGGCTAATGAAAACAGTGGGTCTATAATATATCAAGCCTTCAGAACTATACCTTTTAATTAAATATGTTTTTTAAAAAATCTAGGATGATACATTAACAATTTTTGTCGGGGTACATAGGTGTATATATTTATGGGTTACATGAGATATTTTGATAAAGGCACACAATGCATAATAATCACATCAGGGTAAATGGGGTATCCATCATTTAAAGCATTTGGTCTTACTTTTTGTTACGAAAAATCAAACTATACTCTTTTAGTTATTTTAAAATGCACAATAAATTATTGCTGACTATAGTCACTCTGTTGTGCTATCAGATGATCGATCTTATTCATTTCCCACTTTCCACCTCCTGACTACCCTTCCTAGTCTCTGACAACTATCATTCAGAAATGTTTTATTTCTTAGGTAACGGAAATAGCTTTACTTTTCACCACCTCCTCGCTGCACAATGACTCCTTGGAAGATTGTGTACCTTCTCAAGTACTTTCAATTATAAAGCTGTATTTTTGAACATTGCAATTAGGAAGTAGGTAATCTCTCTTTCTCTATTCCTAAAGGGTCTTCCACTCCTTGTACTTTCATTTCCCTATCTCTTGGGATTGAAGAAAAATAAGCATCATTTTTTACTTAATTGGTGCTTCTGACAATTCTCTCTTGGCTAACTCTGGCTGCCCGTTGTGACAGGCATTGAAATCCAGGCTCTTTAATGAAGCAGGTTTGTAGGTTCCCTGAAGCCACTTTCCCAGGTGCCACAACACCACACAGTTTTCTGATGTAGGCAATATATGCTCCTGCTGACTAGGACTAATGGACATTTTGAAAGCTACAATTTTTCAAATGGGAGCAGTAATTTATTAAATTAGAATGAAGTTCTTGTAGAACTATGGAAAGGCCCAGAGGCTCTTACATATACTTAATGCATAATAATCATAATAATAGCAATTGCAAGGATGAAATATTGGTTATATAAGCATCCTGTTTTAACTCTTCTTTCACATGAGTTGTATAGATAAGCCTCTTCTGTCTCAGGCTCACTGTCTGAACCTCATTGTCTCATTTTAGATATCTCATCACTTACTCATCCTTTTACAGATATGGTTCTACTACTGAACCTCATTCTCCTTTGACCTCCTCTAACACTGATTCCATTTCTCTAGGTCCTTTTAAATCAAATTGTGGATTTGAGACACAACAATTTTTTGAAGTTCCAGATCCACTTATCCTTCCCTGTCTCAGGTTTCAAGTCCTAGATTCAGTTTATGGGCTCAGTATCAAGACCCAAATTCATAGTATAAGGATTCAAACAAAGGATATGTAATTTAGGAATTTTAAAGTATAAGAGAATAGAGCACAAATAAGAAATTTGAGAAAACCTAAGGCTACACAGACCCCAGGCAACCATTGTTTATATTGCTTACCAAAGGACCCAGATCAGAATAGTCCAAAGAATTCTTTCAGAACGTAACATATCTAGCGTTTATTTTTCTTTTTACTTTGACTCTGTTTATATTCACTTGACAGGTCTTTGAACTTTTTGTCCTCCTTCTTCTATCATCATACTATATCACTACATATGCCTGCCTTCTGTTGTTTGATTCTTTTTCGAAAACTCATTTCACCATTTTTCTTTGGCCTCTTGTTCACAAGAATATTTTGGCAAGCTAGTTTATCATTCCATTCCTCTCAGTAATGTTGTGGCATCTTTCCTACTCTATGCTTCTGAAAAAAATGGAGAAGCAGCATTTCATTAAACCTGATAGTCACAATGAGTCATTTAAGATAGTTATGAAACTCAATTCATAATCGTATGTCATATTCCAAGGTCCCTGGAGTTATTTATGGCCTAGGGAGGCAGAGTACTCTTTGTGTTACAGAATAGAAACAGAAAAAAAAAATTTTCATTCTTTTAAATCAAATCAACTTTGAGTTAGCCAAGACAAAGAAAGGACACATTCATAGCACTTCACATAGCAAAGAAAGAAAACATTCATAGCACTTAAACACATACACACATACAACCTTACGCAAAAACTAAATCCAAAATTTGCTTGAGAGTTTATTTTCCCAATTGCACAGGTATTTCTTTCTCTAGGGACAAAATTCTTCCCCAGATAAGTTGCTATTACAATTGGGGGAAAAGCACATGTGTTATATGCTACCACAAACATACACACACATATACACAATTAGCAACAGTTTTAGTTGATAGCTTTAGAAGAATTCAACTAACAGTCTCTCTACTCCTGTTCTTGTTCCTAGGCTCTCTGTTTTTAGTCATTCCATGGTTCTTACTCCCACTGCCTCCTAATCTTACCCGTGGGGATAGATAACTTTTACAGTTTACTTGTTGGTTTTAATCTCTAAAAAGTCAAACATGCTTTTCATCCTTTTTATTTCAAGACTGAGAATTCTAGGCTATGTTAGGATTATAATTTGACAACTTCCTTTTCAAAGGCGGTTCCAAGAGTTTGCTAAAAGTGACCCCATGGACTTTATGGGGTTTCTTTCTTTCCCCTCCCCTCTGCAATGCAACCTCTACACCCTCCATCTTTTCTATCCAAGGGAGAGATTCCTCTGCCAAGTCTGGACAATCTCATGGAATGTCCTCCATGAGAAGAGTTCTGGTCTCGTGAATGTGTGAAGACCTTAACTCCTTGATCTCTTTTTTCTTGCTTGCTCACTTGCTTGCTTGCTCTCCCATTTAGTTATAGTGGCTCATTTTGGTTAATTGAAAATTCTAGTATCAGGAGGTTTTATCCCCAAACAGGAGGCTTTACACCCCTTCTTGACAACTACAATTTCAGCAAAAGAGGATGGCTGTTCAATCAGAATTGACCAAATTCTTTCTTTCTTTCCCTATTATTCAGCTTCAACAATCTGCTTCTACCAATAATAGATGCCACTCCCAAATGTTTATAGACTCACTTTTCCCCTTCATAGGTATTATCAAAGATCCAGAGAATATTTGCAAGACATACACCTATTCAGATACCTTTCATGCAAATATTCTTCTAAGAAGTTATTCAGATATGACCCTGAAATGACAGCTACAATATCTCAGCTAATACTTCTGTAATGTTCTCAGCAAAGCCATGGGTCTTGCAGTGCACCAGCACTTGAATTTGTTCATTCATGCCATGGATAGATATTGAGCTCTTGCTACTCTTCTGGATGCTGGACGTAGAGCAATGAACAAGAAAGGTGTGGTTCCCCCTATTATAGAGCTTTCGTGTAGTGGTGGAGATACACAATAAACAAGTGAACAGATTAATAAGATCAATTGTGGTAATACTAAAAACTATGAAGAAAAGAGGATAACATGTTAGAAACTGGGCAAAAGTAGAGGTTTCCTAACCATCCATTTTACAATGAATGGTTAAAGAAAGTTTCTTTAATGTTGTCTTTCTTCAGATCTTCATGTGAAGAAGACTATCATCTGAAGAAAGACTGTTTTCAGGCAGAGGGAACAGCCTCAGTATGGATAAGCTTGTGGTGTTTGAGAAAAAGAAAGTACAGTGCAGCTGGAGCAAAATGACCAATGGAGAGAGTAGTAATAAATGAGATTACAGAGGTGGACAGGGGAAGCTTCTGTTGAGGCAAGTTTTGGATAAGGTTCATGACAACAAACATAGCTTGAGGGTCCACACAGACTAAGGTGACTATTACAGTCCCCTTCCCAACAGACTCTCTCAGTTCCTTACCCACATCTAGGGTAGTCAACCATCCTGGTTTTCCTGGACTATTCTGATTTTATCAGTGAAAGTTCATGTCCTAGGAAATCCTTCAGTCTTGGGCAAATCAAGATGGTTTGTTATCCTGTGACATATCAGACCCTGCCCCTAACATGCAGAAATACCATCCCAAGGTCTGAGCTGTATCTTCCGTAAGTTTGTATGGAAAAAGCACAAAGTGTGCTCTGTGAGTGGCCTTCCCTCCCTTCTCTTATTTCAATACGCAGTTCCCCTTTCTCTTTTCCCACGGAGGAGGCAAAGTTAATCTGATCAGAAAAGGGTAAAGGTGGGAGAAGAAGAGAGTTTCAGACTTAAGCAGAGATCAGTTCTGAAACAGCCTTTGTAATGGGAACACTTGAAAGTCAATTAAAAACAATGGGAGACTCGCTGATTGTCAGCAAAAGCCCAGTTCATGCCAGACAGCATGACTTGGAAGTGAACCAGCAAATTTCTGTGACCCTTCCTATCTGCAGGGAAACGAAGACATACATAATCATTTCTTCCTATTAAATGGTTGGAGGGTCTCCAGGGGAAAGTGTTATCTGCATTGACATTAAGGCCCAGAGGACAACTGCTTTTAAATTAAGGGCAAGAGGGAAATTATTTGGGGAATGGTAGGGTCACTTGTGAGATAAACTCCGCGCTTATTCTGATATCACATCCAGGAGTCCATAGCAGTTTGCCAGTTGAACACAGAGGCAGAGAGTCTTGCATACTCATCCTTATGCCAAGAGAAGGACCAGTAGTAAGCTTCTGATTTTTCCATCTAGAGTGTAACCATTTGGAAAATATAAGCAAGAGACAGTAGTTGAATCACAGCTTTTCTACAAAAATAGACACCTATTCCCTGTTCAGTTACACTCTGTGAAATGCCCTTTAATTTAAGATGCTCCTGTTTTTGCTACTATTTTTTTTAAATAAAAGCTTATTATCTGAAGCACCATAACCTTCAGCACCATTGACATAAATATGACGCACTCTCCATATTAAACACAACTTTTCAACAGCTCGAGGACTGACCATAAGCAGGACATTGAGGATGTGACCACAGTGAGATACATAGCCAGATGGTGACCCAGAGGCTGTGATGTGGGGATGAGATTTTTGGAGAGATGGATGAGGAAAGAAGGGAGCAAAATCATTTCTGATTAGTAAGGCTCTTTGCTTTAGTTAACCATTATAGGAGCACGAAATATCTGTTGTTTCAGAAGCATTAGTGTCAACCCAAGTGTTCCCATCACGTAATACTATGTGTATCATAGGGAGTCACTTAGTCAGGACTTGTTGAATATAATGGAATGGGAAGAACGTGGGTAATGGGAATCTACTTTATCTAATAGCTGCAGAGTTAATTTTAGCAGATGTTCTGAATTCCTCTCAAAGAAGTAAATGACTTGGATATTTTTCTTCTGTGGATTCCCTAGCCCAATAATGTAACTACAGTGAGACCATAGAGGCCATTGCTTAGGTGTTTGTGTGGTTTGGAGGTACCCCCTCCACAACACACCCTCTACTCTCCATGAGAACCCATTCATAAACATGAAGTCTGACTGAAATTCCAGTATCCCAGATTTATTTCTCCTGATTAAGGCATCGAGGCTTCAGGAATTGACTATATATGACCATTCTGAAAGTCCTAAGACTCAAACCAATTGTTGGATTAAGCCTCAGAATCCTGGTACAATTTAGTAACTTAGAACTACATTTCATCATAACAGCTCACTGAGATCTGGGAAACTATGATGGATCTTTTCTGACTGGTGGGTGTGGTGATGGTCATGGGGAGTACAGGCAATAAAGATCAATCCCAAAGCATGGAGCATTGCCGAGAAGAAAAGGAGGAATGGTAACTCTGAGCAGCTATAGGTCTAGAGATTGGGAAGTAATAGAGAGCAGAAGTGATATTGAGAGGTAAGAGCAAGATGAAGAAACAGAAATACTAAAATGACCAGCAGATAGGGAAAATATAATGAACTAGGTTAAACAAAGTCTGGATTTTCCATTGGTATGGACTAATTAATATCCTACCACCATGAACGTTTTTGACACAATACATTTTCTGAATTCAAGTCATTGCTGATATTAATTCAATTCAACAAATATTTAGTGCATATTTAGAGTGTGTTATGCACTGTGGTAGGTACAGGTAAACCATAGTGACAGAGCCCCTAATGCAGCTTACAGTCTGGTGAAGAATTTTTGTAATTGCAATTAGTGTGATAGAATATAAGATGGTGGGTAGTCAATTGTGTAAAGGAGCATGGAGTAGGTGCCTAATCCAGTCTTTAAAAGGGAAAAAGAAAGCCTTTCAGAGGAATATACATCTAAGTTGATGCCTGAAGGATCAGTAGAAGTATACCATGTGGACATGGTGGGGGTAGAAAGAGAGTTCCAGGCAGAAGAAACAACATGTACAAAAGTCCGGAGGCCAAACATGTTGGCACTTTCAGGGAACTGGAAGGCAAAGTAGTCTGGTTAGAACACATGCTGCAGGACACAAAGAACGAGAGATTAGGTTGGAGAGATAAGCAGGGGCCAGATCATGAAGAGTCATGTTAATGTACTTATACTTAATCTTAAGAGCTATAAGAATTCAATCATTTCATAAAAGCTTTCCCAGATCACCTGGGGTCAGAAACTCAACTTATTTCTACTAGTGCCATTCCTCTGGCTAAGAGAGACTCAGTTATGTAAGGGTCATAGATTTGGGTTTTCAAACCACCAAAGTAGAATACTTTTTGACCAAGTTACTTAAATAAAAGAAGTTTGTAGATTCCCTAGGAGGATCACGTGACACAAACTAGAAAGAGTTACCCAGAGAACCTGATGATGATATAGAGGATCTATCTAACCCACACACAGGCAAATTTGTTCTTTAATAGCCCTTCTGACTTGAATGCCTCTGATTCTTGACCTAGATCTTCTGCCTTTCACTCCTGTGCTCTTTCTGTAATCCTGCTGCCTGCACACATAGGCAATGGGCCCAACTGCATGCACTTGGCAAAAGGTCTTACTCCATTCTCTTAATCATTGCTATCTTTACCCAGTCAACTGAACTCCAGTTAAGGTCCTCCCACCCTGCTTATTCATGCCAAGTGCCCCTTTTGATCCCAGTCAATGCTACTGGGTGGGGTTCTCTGGTTGTTCTGTCTCTGGGAAGTTTCTGTCTCTGGCGAAGAGCACTTACTGAATTAAAGACCTTACTTTTTTCCTTCACTTCAGATGTCCTCCTGAAAACTTAGATTCTGCTTTGAGCTGTGGCTTATAGTAGCCCATGGGCATTGTCAACTTCCTGGGGGAGCCAGAAAGTCATCTCTCATTTGGCCATTAATATCAGTAAGTTATGACAGTTGAGGCAGTGTGATTGGATGGAAGGCAAATGCACATTAGCAGATCTGAGCTTTAGTTCAGCTCTGCCCTGCTCTGACTGTGGGACCTAAAGTAAGTCCCTTATTTTTGCTATGCCTTTGTTTACATTCGACTAAAAGGAAATAATCGATGTGAAAGTACTCTGAAAAGTAGAAATGTTCAGGAAAGATAAAGTAATAATTAGTATAATCACCATCATCACCATCATTATGTACAAGCCTGACATATGCTACACAGATCATACACTCAAATACATGCATTGGCAGGTGGTTCCTCACAAGCTCTGTATGTGCCCCAGTCCCCTCCCTGCCTAGAAGCTTCCCACAGGGAGACATGAAACGTGATGCAGTTTATGGCAGAATGTGTGCTCATGTAATTCAGTTTCTCCACCTGGACAACTGTTCTGCTCTTTGGGGTTAAGTATTTGTTTATTGAATGGCTTATTTTATGAATATGCTAGGCTGCCTTTCCAGGCTTTCTGACACACATTCCTCACGTGTCCTTGTCTGCCAAATTCTTCTTTTGCAGGTAGCCCCCCTATTTTTTTGTATCCACACTCCACAAATTTGTGCAAACATCAAATATGTTTGTGTTTGCAGCAAGCACAGACAATAAATAGTAACTGTTTTCTCTATGTGTACTTGATAAATATGACCACAGTCTTTCTTCCTTCGTTGTGCTCAGAAGTGGCAAATGTCAAGTCAAGACTGGAGGCCCAGTCTAAGGCAGCTTTGACCAGCCCTGTAATAGAATCCTGGGAGGTACATTCTGATCTCAGCAAACAAGGCATGGGCTCTCTGCTGCAGGGATAATTAAAATGATAGACAGTCACCTTGGAGGAAGCTTCTCCCACCTGGAGCACAGCTGAAAAGCAAGGAAGCTGTACAAAGAGCTACTAATGGTCAAAATAGCTGCTACATGCCCTAAAGCTCGTGTCCTTTACACAGGGCAAAAAATGCACCTCTCCATCTTCATCCTTTGCCAATATAGTTTAATTCCGTAAACAGTTCTAACATAATTGGCCACTTCCTTCCCCTGTAAATAGAAGTTTAGAAACAGAAAAATAGAAAAAGAACAGAGCATCAAACTTCCCCACTCCTATTGCTAGGTTATTAGTGTCAATCATGATGATAGCTGCAAGAAATGATGCATGAATTGAAACTGATAACTAAAAAGACCCAAGAAAAGAAAACTTCAACTGTTCAAGACTTGTGAGTGCTAGAGAAAATAATAATACCTGTACTATTTGTTCTTAAAGGCATTATTGCATGAAAGCACCACACTGTGCTTAATGATGGCAGTAAGTCATCAGGAAAAAAACTTCTAAACTATATTAGATAACTTCTGTTTTAGGAAGCCTAAATCTCTATCACAAGTTTTTTGTTTGTATACTTTTAATTTTATAAGGAGGCAGCATGTGAAAGTAAACAATATGCTGAAACTCAAAAAATCCCAAGTTTCTTCCATTGATTATTTTATTCATCAAATATGAATTAAGCACTCTGCTATATGCCAGGTACTGGGGAGCCAATGGTATAAAAGACATAGTCCCTGTCATGGTGGAGATCACATTCTAGTGGAAGAAACTGACAAGGGAATGAGCAATTAAAACATAGAGTGATCAAGGGATTAACAGGTTGCTGAGACACTACACAGGAAGGGACACTTAACCTGGACATTCAGGGAAGACTTCCTGCAGGATATGACGTCTAAGTTAATAAGTTATCCAGACAAAATTAAGTTGGATTGAGGCGTTCTATGCATAGAGCATATCATATATTCTAGTCTGAAAATGAAAAATTTGGCATGTTTGTGAAAATGCTAGTAGTTTGGTGGTAAGGGAAATATAAACAAATACCAGTTAACTGGTTAAGATGTTGGACATTTTTCATGAAGACAGTAGGATGCCATTGAAAGGTATACACTTACTGAGTAACATGAATTAAATTTATATTTTAAAATGTTTACTCTGACTACAGTGTAGAGAATAGATTAGAAGGGGCAAGACTAGAGACAGGTAGTATGGTTGGGTGGCTGTTTTAGTGATCCAGGTGAAAGAAAATAATAGCCTGGTCTAAGACAGTGGGTGTGTTGATGAAGAGAAGGTGGATTTGAAAAATATTTTGAACATGCCGTTGACAGAACATTGTGAACGTCTGGTGAGGGAGAAAGAAGAATCAGAGATAATGCCAAATTTTCTGGCAGGGACATAAAGTATTAATTAATAGATGACGGTAGTGCCATTTCCTTTGGTAGTCACTATTTAAGCACAAACTAGCCTTGAAATCAAATTCGTTTTCCTCAATTGTAAAATAAATTTGAACTAGATAATTGGTTCTCAATATCAGGGATTTCAGCCCCCACCCCTACCCAGGATACTTGGGCAATGTCTGGAGACATTTTGGTTGTCACTTCTGGGAGGGGGTTACTGACATCTAGTGGACACAGGCTAGGGATGCTGCTAAACATCCGACAATGCATAAGATAACCCTTTTCCTTCAACAATGAATTATTCGGCACCAAATGTCAATAGTACCAAGGCTATAAAATCTTGGGCTAGACAACATAAAGAACTTAGAGTAAATAAACTCAGAGGCCTCTTCAAAGCTTATGAATTGACAAGCTAGAGTGGTTATTTCCATTTTGACACTTTAGGGGATAAGCCTTAGTGACCGGGAAGATTCTCTTTTGTGGACCAAATTGATAAATAAGGTATTATTATAATTCACTGATCAATAATAACCAGATATTGATGTATGTGGTCCCAATAACCAGTTTTCAAGAGTATGGGGATGAATTGTATACTACAAGTACTTGGAGTATGTGTGCACATGGCACTTAGAGTGCATCTGCAAACTTATTCTGATCTTCCAGAGACCTAGAGTGCCTCTTGCCCATATTCTTTTTGGCCAGCATGCAATGTACCTACATATACTTTGTGACAGCAAGAACATGTGAGAAATGATGAGGGCTGGTGGCAGCCCCTGCCTGAGCTGTCTCCTGAAATTATCCTGGGCACCAGAAGCCCTACTTATGTAGCTTTAGGCCCCATGTATGGAACCACAGGCAGAGCACTACAGAGTATTCACTCCAGGTAAAGACATTTTACAATCTTTTGGCATTAGGGTATAGCTTAAATTGTGATAGGTGCTACTTTCTCATTCTGTACTAAGAGATACCTTTCCTGAGGGTACGTCTCTCCCCCGCAGACTTGGACTATCCAAGGACTTCCAAATAGTAATGGAATTAAACCTCAGACCATCTGTGGAAGACTATGGAATTCCCATTCAGAATCTTTCATAATGTCTGGGCAGTGGAGTCCTTACCTTAGGCCTTCACAGCACATAGTAGGAATTCAATAAATAAGTGCTTGTTGAATGAATGGATGAATGAATGAATGAGTTCCCTATACTGGGGAGGTGGGGCAGAAGAAGGGGGGGAAAGGAACCCTTGAGTTTTTTGGAAGAGAAAAATAAGACAAATCTACTTTTTATTAGCAGATATTTAGAGTGCCCACTATGTGGAAGCACAATTTGAGGTGCTTAGGGGTTTTGAGCAGAGCAAATCTGACTTATGCTTTAATATTATTCCTTTGGCTAGAAGCTAGAAGACCAGCTAGGAGTCTATTGCAGTAATTGAGGCAACTACAATGGTGGTCAAAACCAGCATGGTAGAAATGAATGTGTTAAGAAATGGATAGATTCTGGGTATTTTTTGAAGGCAGAGCCAGCAGGATTTCCTGATGGATTGAATGTGGCTGCAAGAGTGACTCTGAGATGAGAGACCTCTAAGGTTTTTGACTTGAGAAATAGGATGTACGGAGTTGCCAACAGTTGACATGAGGAACGTTGTGTATGGGTTGGGAGTTAAGTTTTGAACTTGGTTTTAAATGTGTATTTTAAAATGTGTATTAGACATTCAACTGAAGATATCATTAAGGCAGTTGGTTATATGAATCAAGTTTGGAGAGTGGTATGGGGCGAAGATGTGAAAGCCATGAAACTAAGTAAGATTATCACGGATGGTGTAAAGATAGAGAAAAGAACCAAGAATTGGACCCTGGGGGGCCACAACATTAATAGACAAAAACCTATCATTTGACCAGAGACTAACCCTCTCTGCCTCTTTTTTGTGGAGTGATCGTAGCAGCAGCCCCTGCCCCCAGAAGCCTCCTGAAAGAGGACTGGGAGTACAGAGTCTTTGTTCTCTGGACTATGTCCCATTTTGCATTCCTCTCACAGCGACAACAGCTCAATCTTTCATGTGATATTTAAACCTCAAGAGGTTACTTGGTTATACATATTTATCATTTCTTCCAAGCTAATATAATGATTATTAATCCCAGCCAAACAAGAATCCATTCTTACAAGGGTGAGAAGACTTTTTTATCTGCATAATTCATATGCAAATATTTTGAAAATCAGTGTGAAATGCAAGCTGCCACCTGTCAGTTTGCTTTTTACAAGGAAGGGAAAGGCACCATTGTCCCTGAATTTTGAGAAGAGCAAGCATTCGCCTTGCTCCATGCATCTTCAGCTTGTTGTTTGCATGCTGAAAGGTTCATATTGTAGGTGTTATTTTAAGTAGAAGATCCACATCCAAAGTTGTTGCACAACACTTATCATCACTGAGAAGCATTCCTTTCTTTCTTTGAGGGCACCCTTGTACACTTTCACTCCTCTTGGGGTATAGGCAGAGTTTATAGTATTGATTTCTAATTGAGGAGTGGGAAAAAGAGAAGCAACAAATGTCAGAGCTGAAGCATTGCTCTGAGGTCATCATGTTCCCTGCTCTGCCTCCCAGATCGGACGGCACCCAGAATTGGTCCTAATTCCCTTGAAACTGTTCAGGTATATTTCATATTGGTCCTGGCTCTGCAGGGCCCAAGTGAATCAATCATGATTTCTAAGCTCCATGGTTCTGGTGACAATGGCAATTCACAAGACAGGGGTGCAGAAGTACACTTGCTTTCGAAGATAGTTTTCAGCCTGGAATGTAAGTACCTTTGAGGGTACATGAAGATATTTCAAGGGATATTTAGACACAGTTTTAAGAAAATCAATTACCAGATTCTTAATTTTCAGTGGCATTATTTCTTAAAATACATCTGTAGTTGGAGTGTCATACCAGTTCTTCTTTTGCATATCTCCTGTCAATGTCACTCTTCAATTGCTTTCTCTACAAAAGAAAGACACACCCATCATCCATTCTAAATCTTACTATGATGCAGTCTATCCTCTTATTACTGTTACAGAAAGCAGTATTCTGATGGAAGATCTGTTAAGAAAACAAATCAACCTTGGTAAGAAACATCTTTTCTAAGTTCTGCCTTTACTGGTGACCCAATACCTTCTTTGCTCAAAGTTAATTTCCACAAAGTACATTAAACTGAAGTCTTAAAAGCAGAACATCTACTTATATATAGAAGTAGGACAAGATGTTCCCCAAATGTGCCATCTAATGTGTAATGACTTGAACTTTAGAATACCAACTTCATTGGATTAGGGTTAATTTCTCCTTCTCAGATACGTTCTATTTTTGTCAAATTGTTTTCAACCATAAAATAAAATTACTGACTTATCTATGTATAATCATTCTCATGTCCATCTCTCCATTCATCTGTCACACCATTTAATGGCACTTTGAAACCATCTATATCAGAAATTAAAATTTGGCATGAAATATTTAGATCCTAATTCACAAGGTATGGGAAAAACAATAATATGCATACTTTTTATTTTATGTTTTTAAGCTTCTTCAATTTTGTCTAATTTTAGCTCCATAGACAAGATGCCTCTAAGTGAGTTACATATATATGTTTTTAAATTTTTAAAATAAACTGCTATTATTTGAGGTATAATATGCAACATAAAAGTATACAAATGATAAGTGTACATCTTAACAAATCATCACAAAGTGAACAGACCCATGTAACTAATCAAAAATTTAAAAAAATTTACAGCCCTGCAGAAGACTCCTTGATCTTTCCAATCACTATCTCATTCTTCCTTCTCACTGGTGACCACTCTCCTGACTTCCAACAGCACAGATTTGTCTGGTTTGTTTTTTAATTTTTTTAATTGAATTATACAGCATATGTTCTAGTGTACTTGGTTTCTTTTGCTCAAAATATTTGCTTGGTTCATGTACATTATTTAGTGTAGCAGTATCCATTTATTTTCTTTGCTGTATAATATCCTGTTGGACGGCTATAGCACAGTTAATTAATCACCTCTACTGTTGATGGACATTACAGCTGTTTCCAGTTTTGGGCTATTACAAACAATGTTACTATGCAAGTGTCCTGAGGGTAAGAGCATATTCTATACCTGCCCTTGAGGATTTTTCTTCTATTCCTGTCCCAGAAGCAGTGAGATTTTGCCTGGGCTTTTGGGGAGGAAGGATGTGTTGCCCCTCCACCAATAGCTCAACCTTCATATTGTAGAAAAGAAGGATCCTGGGAAGCAACTGAGCTTCTTTCCTATCTGCCAGAAGCAGCCAATCACATACTGCACCACTAAGGAAAGAAGTTTCTCTCCTTTCCTGGTCTCCTACTTTGCCCCCAGTCTTCTTCACAAGCACCTGGAGACTTCCCTGGAAGAGAGTTTATGATAAGGCTGAGTTCTTCTTGTATCTAAAACTTTTAGTTCTCCCAAATTGACTCTTTCGCTCATAGTTGCCTTTAAGAATTGGATAAAATTTTAGCTTATTTCATCTTGCCTGTATATGTGGTGGTACCTTTTCTCTTGTGCTCTGCCAAAGATGAAAAAGTTCTATGTTGTGTCTTTCCTTGGAGACACTTGTCACTCTTTTGAGAAATTATTTGGTTGTCTTGCAACTTAACTCTCTGACAGGCTCAAGAAAAGTTATTTTGTAGATTCCCCATCTTCTCACTGTAAGGGTGGAAACAATTTACTCTTGTGTTTTTCTGTATCCTAAGCATAAATGGAACTCTCAACTATGGACATCCTTGTACATATTTTTAGTGTAACTCATGTACACATTACTGTTGGGTATGTATCTAGAAGTAGAATAGGTGAGCCATGTATGTATGTGTACATTCAACTTTGGTGCACATTGCCAGTCTCCTGAAGTGTTTTACCAATTTACACTCCCACCAGTAGTATATGAGAGCACTGTGAACATTTGGTATCATCATTTGCTGTTGTTATTGTTTTGGCCATCCTCATAGGCATATAGTGGTAACTTACTGTGATTTAACTTGAATTTTTCTATGCAGAACATTGTCACTTGCAACTTTTAATTTTTTTGTGATGTTTTTCTCTAGTTGCTTGTCAGTTTTCTTTTGAGTAGTTCATCTTTTTCATATTGATTTGTAGGAATTCTTTATATAACCTAGAAATGAGCTATGAAAGTTTTTTTTTTTTTTTTTTTTTTTTTTGAGACAGTGTCTCACTCTGTCGTCCAGGCTGGAGTTCAGTGGCCGGATCTCAGCTTACTGCAAGCTCCGCCTCCCGGGTTTATGCCATTCTCCTGCCTCAGCCTCCCAAGTAGCTGGGACTACAGGCGCCCGCCACCTCACCCGGCTAGTTTTTTGTATTTTTTTTTTAGTAGAGACGGGGTTTCACCGTGTTCCCCAGGATGGTCTCGATCTCCTGACCTCGTGATCCGCCCGTCTCGGCCTCCCAAAGTGCTGGGATTACAGGCTTGAGCCACCACTCCCGGCCGCTATGAAAGTTTTAAGTGTTACAAATACTGTCCCTCACTTTGTGGCTTGTTTCTTTGCTCTCTTAATAGTACCTTTTTAAAAAGTCCAATTTATTGAAGTTTAACTTATATACAACAAGTACAATAGAATACAAAAATAAAATATACCCATTTTTAACTATACTGCTCAATGAGTTTTAGAATATATAAATACCACCAAAATCAAGGTATAGAACATTTTTAACACTTCAAAATTTTATCTTCTGCCTCCTCAGTCAATCTCAATCCCCTAATCCTAGCTTCACGCAAACAGTGGTCTACTTTCTGTTGCTATACATTAGATCTGTCTTTTCTAGAGATTCACATCAAAAGAGTTATATGGTATGTTGTGTTTCCTTTCTCTTTTCTTTGTTCTTTGCTCAACGCGAAGTCTTTTAGATTCATCCATGTTTTATCGGTAGTTTGTTTCTTTTTATTGATGAGTAGTTTAATGTTGACTGTTGATGCATACTCTTCCTAATATAAATTAGGAAATTTATCAATCATTTCCTTTATTGCTAATGTTTTTGAGTTTTTTGAGCGTGAAAAATGTTTGTCTACCCTAAATTTCATGAAGATATTCTCATATTATCTTTTAGAAGCTTTATTATGTTACCTTTCACATTTAGATCAAAATATATCTAGAAGTGATTTTTGTGTCTATATTATGATAGAGGTCAAATTTTATATTCAATATAGATAACCGAATTATCTCACACCATTTATTGAAAATAACTACCCTTAACTGAATGCCACCTTTGTCATAAATCAGTGCTCCAATAGTGTGGATACTCTCTATCCGCTTGATTGATCTACTTATCTGTCTTTATGGCAATGCCACACAACCTTGATTGTTGTAACTTCATAGTAAAATTTAAAATCAGGTTAGTTTAGTTCATCCAAATTTGTTCCTCTTTAATATTTTCCTGGCTATTTATGGTCCTTTGGATTTCTAAATACATTTTAGAATTAGGTTGTCATTTTTCCACAAAAAAGTACCTGCTGAAATTTTCATTGATTTATAGATCTATTTAGGAATGATTGACATTTTCATAGTATCAAGCCTTCCAATCCATGAACATGCAATGTCCCTCTGTTTATTTAAGTTTTATGAGTTTTGTCTCCAAATTTTTCTACAATTTTCTATGTAGACACCTTGCATATCTTTTGCTAGATTTACTACTATGGCAAAGTGGAAACACTGGTGCATTGCCCATCTCTCTCTTCCTTCAGAACTGAAGAACTCATTCGCCTAGGTGCTGGGAGTTTGGTGGTTAAAGGCTATTGGCTGGAGGTTTTGCAGCCATTGACCTCAGCTGAAGAGAATTGCATAGCCACAGGTCTCTCTCCCTCCCAATGACTGGTTGTTGCCAGAAAAAAGTTATGAAGCCTCGTTAGCTTGCAACAAGGGATAGTGTTGTCAGATAAAATACAGGACACCCAGTTAAAATTTAAATTTCAGATAATGAGTACTTATACTAATACTTAGGAGGGAATTTTTAATATTGAATGTCTTTTCTTGGTCCTGCAAAGCCAGGCCAGGTGTGAGGGTCTCACATTTGTCTTCTCAAGGGTATTGCCCTAAAATGCTTAAGTATGCCTTCCCCAGTCCCACAGAGTCAATCTGACTGTCTGCATGAGACCCTGGCACCTGTCATCCATATGGTTACGCTAGGAGAGCTGGCTAGGAGGAAGAGGGATGGAAAGACATGCAGAGCATTTGGGGTGATCATGACCCAGTTGAGGCGGGGGCAGAAGTCTACAGGCAAGTCGTCCCAAGTGGTTCTTAGGCAAGTTTTCTGCTTGAGTTTGTAGAGTGGTTATTAAGGTTCTGCAGCCTCTCTTTCCTGCTCACAGTCTCTCCTAACCACTCAGCTGTGCAGATCACTTCGGTAATCTGGATGAGTTCAGAAAGAACTGGGCCTCTTTGATAGCATCTTGTATAACTGGGGGAACCAGGTGCTCACTCACTACATTCTCACTTTTTTCCATGGGGGAAATCACAGGTTGAGGGTGTCTCTCTTAGCACTAAACTTTGTTGCCTTGGAGGAAGGATGATGTGGGTAAATTAACACTGTTCTTACCCTCTTCGAGGCATCTATTCATGAATTTTTTGCTCCAACAGTGTGCTGAAACTTCTCTATTGGACTGTCAGACTTCAACAAAGATGCTCTAATCTGTGGGTACCTGTCAAAATTGATGCTTCTCTGGGGAGTGATGACGGTAGAATGCTTCTATTTTGCCATCTTGCTGACATCCATAACCATGCCTATTTGTTTTCACACTGGTTATGACTGCTTTCACACTAAAATGGCAGAACTGAGTAGTTGTGACAGAGACAAAATAGCCTGTGAATCTAAGCTACTCACTATAGGGACTTTTAAATAAAAAGTTTACTGAGCCCTGATCTATATAATCAAGAGAAATCTCAGATGGATAATCAGAGGGCTGAGGGCTATCAGAGCAGTAAGAAGTCACAATACCTGGCCCAGTTTCAGGACTGGATATGAGTAAGTTTTTAGATCATTTTTGATAATCATGATTGGGGAGATGCTACTGGAATCTCATGAATAGAGGCCAGAGATGCTACTAAACATTTTACAATGCATAAGACAGTCCCTGACAACGAAGATTATCCAGCTCCAAATCCAGTAGTGCTAAGGTTGAGAAACTCTGCTCTAAATGTATCATTGTATAAATGGTCATTTACTAAGATGACTGCACACTGGGAAAAAGGGAATCTTCAAATACGTCAAAGTCTATTGAATCTGAGTTGACATTAATACCCAAAGACTAAAATCATTATCATTGACTCACTCCCAGTTTAAGTGGGGATGCATGGGAACCAAGTAATAAATGGAGATCTAGGCCAAGTTCAACTTACAATGGATCCACAGACCAAGCCAATAGTTATTTCCCAAGATCCAGTGGAAGTCTCTGAAACTCTCCTCCACTAAAACCCAGTCAAAACAGTAAATAAAACAAATAATATTACAGCTCAGATGGAATGGCACTGATTAGTGCATTCCTTTAAGACCTTAAGGATGTAAGGGTACTAGTCACTATCATGTCCTCATTTAATTCATCAGTCTGGTCTAGAATAACTGGATATTTACTGCAGGTTTACAGTGGACTCAAGTAAATAATAAGCCTCAATACTAGCTTTGCATCATCATTTGTACCTTTGCTAGAGCTAACTAAAGAGGCCTCAGCTACTCAGTATATGGCCACTGAACTGGTGAATATATTCATTTTCATTCCTATCAAGGAGGATTAAAAGCAGTTTGCATTCGGTTGAACACAGAGCATCTACATTTATTTTCTTGACACAAGCATTGTTAGGTAATCTATTCTGTTTAATGTAGTTCTAAGAATTCTAAATTTTCTGAATATTTTGCAGAGCATTATATTGGTGCACTATATCAATGATGCTATGTTAATCAGGCAAGATGGTAAATAAGTGGAAAGTATTTTAAAGGCATTAGAAAGAAATGTTAGTACCAGGAAGTGGGAGATAAACTCTATAAACATTAAGCTCATGACATTATTAATTTTTTTAGGGTCCAGTGATCTGCAGTATTCTAAAACAACCCCTTCAAAGTAAAAGGCAATTTATTTCATCATACCTCTCACCACTAAGAAGAGAGAACAATGCCCAATAAAGGTTCTAGAGGAAGCATATTCCACATTTTAGGATACAGATGCCCCTCAACTCATTATGTCGTTATGTCTCAATAAACCCATCATAAATTGAAAATATTGTAAGTCAAAAATGCATTTAATACACCAAACTTACCAAACATCATAGCTTAGCCTAGCTTGCCTTAAACATGCTCAGGACACTTAGCCTCCAATTGGGCAACATCATCTTGTAACACAGTATACTTTAGACTATCAACTATCAGTTGTATGTCGTTGTTATTGTGTGGCTGACTGGGAACTGGGGCTCACTGCTGCTGCCTAGTATTGAGAGAGTATTGTGCCACATATCACTAGCACAGGAAAAGACCAAAAATCTAAGTACAATTTCTACTGAATACGTATGACTTTCCACCATGGTAAAGTCAAAGAATCATTAAGTCAGGGCATCATAAATTGGAGACCGTCTGTACTACTCAATACACTACGTGATGATGTGAAAGGCTGCCAACTTTGTACAGGGTTTAGAGCATAAAAAGGCTCTCGAGCATGACCAGGCTACCATGTAAGTAGCCTTGTTGTTTCAGATACATGACACAGCACACACTATGGTATTCAAGATACCAGAGATGGGAAAAGATGCCATGTTGAATTTATCACACATTCCCAATAGCAGAATCACAATTTAGACCCCATGTGTCAGTGCAAGGTCATGCCACCTGAAGTGCAAAATTATATACCATTTGAAATGCTTTTGAGCCATAGTAGAAATGGAGTATTTCATCATGGAACATCAAGTGATCTTGTCATATAGCCAGAACTACACAATGTGAGTCAGATTCTAAGAGATCCTAGACTGGATTGTAAGATTTGATGGACCTAAAGGCAGATGTGGTACATCTGGAATTGGCCATGATCAGGGCCAGAGGGCACAAGTAACCTGCACGAGTAGATGAACCAGGTTTCCACGTCATCCATCACTGTTGCATTTGCACTTCTCCCTCAGCCCACATTGAGGCCACATTATTTATGGTGGTGGTAGTTACAGGGTATCCCTTAGGGTTGACTGAGGGATGAGTGAAAATATCAAGCTTGGTTCATAGATGGGTTAAGCCAAAAGTGTACTTCTGGTGCACAACAGCCCTGCTCATAGTGGCACTGAGCCTGAACACACTGAGTCATTCATTCTGTCTAGAAGACAGATTTCAGGGGAAATTCTTCCAAGGAACATATCTTCAGGTAGTACACTTAGTTATTCATTTTGTGTGGAAAAAGAAGTGGTCTGAGTTGAGAGTGTGTAACAGAAAGATCAAGGACAAAAAAGTCCAAGAAAGAGGCATGTACCCAGGAGAAGTGCATAGACCTACAGCAGTGGGCATTGGATGTGAAGACTTTTGAATCACATATTAAAGCTCACCAAAAATAATCTGACATTTAAAAGGCACTAACAAGCAAGTAGACAGAATGATTTGGCAAGATGACATTGCCTAGCCTTTGTCATTGACAACCTCATTGTGCAGACACAATGGGAACATAAATGGAGCAATCAAGGTGGCAGGAATGAAGGCTATGCATGGTCCAAATACAGTGGAGTGCCACTACCAAAGCTGAGTTAGCTACTGCCCCTCCCAAAATCCAACCTGCCAGCAATAGAGACCAATGCTGAGTCTCCAACAAGGTACCATCCCTCAAGGAAACCAGCCAGTGTTTAGGTGGCAAATTGATTACATCAAATGCCTTCTGCATTGGAAGGATAATTCATGTTGACTGAAACTGACTCATATACTGGGTATTGTGTGCCTTTTTTGTCTATAGAGCCTCAAATACCGCTGTTTGAGTGCTCACAGAATGTTTGATCCACTGACATGTGAACCCACATGTATTGCATAGACTATGAAACTTATTTTACAACAAAGGAAGTGCAGCAGTGGGTGTCTCACCATAAGATGCACTGGTCTTATCATATCTACAAAACCCAGAAGTTGCTAGCCTGATAGAGCAATAGTGCAGCTTTTTGAAAGTGATAGCCAGATTGAAGATGATATCCTATGAGAATGAAGTGCCATCCTTCAGAATGTAGTATACACCCTAAATCAATGACCACTATATTGTGTTGAATCCCTAATAAGTAGATTACATAGGTCTGGAAAACAAAGGATTGAAGTAGCCTTGCTTACCATAAACTCCAAGTCACCCACTTATTAATTCCAGTAATTAAATCTAGAGAAGATTTTTCCTCTATTTTCTACTTACATAATTATATTGTTCATGAATAATGATAGTTTTATGCCTTCTTTTTCAATTCTTCTGCCTTTTCTATCTTTTTCTTGCCTAATTGTACTGGCTAAGACATCAAGTACAATGTTGAATAGAAGTGGTAATAGCAAACCTCTTTGTCTTATTTCTCATCTCAGAAGGAAAGTTATAACATTTCACCACTGAATATGATGTCTGCTGCACATTCTTTGTTTGTTTGTTTGTTTGAGACGGAGTCTCGCTCTGTCGCCCAGGCTGGAGTGCAGTGGCCGGATCTCAGCTCACTGCAAGTTCCACCTCCTGGGTTCACGCCATTCTCCTGCCTCAGCCTTCCGAGTAGCTGGGACTGCAGGCGCCGGCCACCTCGCCCGGCTAGTTTTTTTTGTATTTTTTTAGTAGAGACGGGGTTTCACCGTGCTAGCCAGGATGGTCTCGATCTCCTGACCTCGTGATCCACCTGTCTTGGCCTCCCAAAGTGCTGGGATTACAGGCTTGAGCCACCGCGCCTGGCCTGCTGCACATGTTTTAAATGTGTGTTGATCAAAGACACTTCTTTTTATTTATAATTTTCTAACAATTCATTTTTCACTTCTCAGTAGTTGTTGATATTTATCAAACACTTTTTATGCATCTATTGACATGATCATAAGATTTTTTATGCTTTTAATGTGATATACATTAGCTGATTTTAGTTGGAATATTTTAATAGTAATTATTAATTTATATACAGTAAATTTCACTCTTATGGAGTACAGTTCTGTGATTTTTGTGTAAAGCATGCAGTCCACCAACCATCATCATCAATCAAGATAAAGAACAATTCAATCACCTGAAAAAATTTCCTCATACTCCTTATTGTACTAAACTCACATATCTCAACCTCTGGAAATCACTGATCTGTTCTTGATCCTTACAGGCTTGGCCTTTCCAAAATGTCATATGAATTGAATCATACATTAAGTAGCCTTTTGCCTCTCACTTCTTTCACTAAGAATAATGGATTTGAGATTCATTCAACCATAAGGATCTTTTTTTTTTTTTTTGACAGAGTCTTGCTCTGTCGCCCAGATTGGAGTGCAGTGGCTGGATCTCAGCTCACTGCAAGCTCCCCCTCCTGGGTTCACGCCATTCTCCCGCCTCAGCCTCCCGAGTAGCTGGGACTACAGGCGACTGCCACCACGCCCGGCTAAATTTTTTTTTGTATTTTTAGTAGAGACGGGGTTTCACTGTGTTAGCCAGGATGGTGTCGATCTCCTAACCTCGTGATCCGCCTGCCTCAGCCTCCCAAAGTGCTGGGATTACAGGCATGAGCCACTGTGCCTAGCCTGGGATCAATTTTTTTAAACTTTTTATCAGAGTAGTTTTTCCTTGTAAGGAGGAACTACCATTTGTTTACCCATACAGCCGCTGAAGGAAGTTTGGATTGTTTCCAGTTTTGTGATTGTGGATTATCAATAAAATCACTCAAAATATTTCTGAAGGGGAAGACATGGAATATACCTAGGTGCCCACCAATAGTGGATTGGATAAAGGAAATATACATATATACCGTGGAATACTACACAGCCATAAAAAAAGAGTGAAATCATTTCCTTTGCAGCAACATGGATGCAGCTGGAGGCCATTATCCTAAGTGAATTTATACAGGAAAAGAAAACCAAATACCACATGTTCTCACTTATAAGTGGGAGTTAAACATTGGGTACACATGGACATAGAGATGGCAACAATAGACATAGAGGAATACTAGAGTGGGGCAAGGGTTAAAAACCTAACTGTTGGTTATTATGCTCACTACCTGGGTGATGAGACTGTTTGTATCCCAAACCTCACCATCACACAATATACCCATGTAACAAACCTGCAAATGTACCCCCTGAATCTAAAATAAAAGTTGAAGTTATTTTAAAACACATAAATTATTTCTGTAAGGGATTTTTGTATAAGCATAAGTTTTAATTTCACTTGAATGAGTACCTACAAATGGGGTTTCTGGATTATATTACAAGGTCATGATTAATTTTGTAAGAAATACCCCAAATTTTCCAAAGTGGCTGAAACATTTTACATTCTCACTATCAGTGTATGAGAACCCTTGTTGTTCTGCATGTTTTTCAGTGCTTGGTATTGTTGGTATTTTTATTTTACACATTCTAATAGGTATAGTAGTATCCTGTTATATTTTAATTTTTATTTCCCTAATAAAAATTATGTGATTCTCTTTTTATGAGCTTATTTGCCTTTCATGTACTTTTTCTTGTAAATTTGTTTAAGTTCCTTGTAGACTGTGGATTTTAGACCTTTGTCAGATGAGTAGCTTGCAAAAATTTTCTCTCATTCTGTATGTTGCCTGTTCACTCTGATGATAGTTTCTTTTGCTGTGCAGAAGCACTTTAGTTTGATTAGATCCAATTTGTCAATTTTTGCTTTTGTGGCAATTGCTTTTGGTGTTTTAGTCATGAAGTCTTTGCCCATGCCTATGTCCTAAATGGTATTGCCTAGGTTTTCTTCTATGGTTGTTATGGTTTTGGGTTTTACATTTAAATCTTTAATCCAGCTTGAGTTAATTTTTGTATAAGGTGTAAGGAAGGGGGCCAGTTTCTGTTTTCTGCATATGGCTAGCCAGTTTTCCCAGCACCATTTATTAAATAGGGAATCCTTTCCCCATTACTTGTTTTTGTCAGGTTTTATCAAAGATCAGATGGTTTTAGATATCTGGTGTTATTTCCGAGGCCTCTGTTCCATTCCATTGGTCTACATATCTGTTTTGGTACCAGTACAATGCTGTTTTAGTTACTGTAGCCTTGTAGTATAATTTGAAGTCAGGTAGCATGATGCCTTCAGCTTTGTTCTTTTTGTTTAGGATTGTCTTGGCGGTACAGGCTCTTTTTTGGTTCCATATTAAATTTAAAGTTTTTTCTAGTTCTGCAAAAAAAGTCACTGGTAGCTCGATGGGACGAGCATTGAATCTATAAATTACTTTGGGCAGTATGGCCATTTTCATGATATTGATTCTTCCTATCCATGAGCATGTAATGTTTCTCCATTTGTTTGTGTCCTCTCTTATTTCCTTGAGCAGTGGTTTGTAGTTCTCCTTGAAGAAATCCTTCAGGTCTCTTGTAAGTTGTATTCCTAGGCATTTTATTATCTTTATAGCAATTGTGAATGGGAGTTCACTCATGATTTGGCTCTCTGCTTGTCTACTGTTGGTGTATAGGAATGCTTGTGATTTTTGCACATTGATTTTGTATCTTATTATTGATTTTGGAAAAGTTTTTATTCTGGAAACAAGTCTTTCATCAGATATCTGTTTTGGAAATATTTTCATCCAGTCTGTGACTTCTCTTTTCACTCTCTTAAGGCTTTCACAGAACAAATATTTTAAATTTTGATGAAATCTGGTCTATAACTTTTTCTTTTTTAAGATTATGCACTTGATGTTATATCTAAGAAACTTTGTCTAACCTATGATCCCCAGATTGTATGCTATGTTTTATTCTAGAAGTTTTATAGTTTTAGCCTTTTCATCCAGGTCTGTGATTCATTTGAAATTAATTATCAAATAAGGTACAAGAGAGGGGTAAAAGTGTATTTTTTTTTTTTTGCAGTAACAATTTGTAAAACTTGAAGACAGTATTTTCAACAATATTTGTTGAAAAGACTATCATTCATTCAAAGACTTTTTACCTTTGTCAAAAATCAATTGACCATATATGTGTAGGTCTGTTTCTGGATGTTCTTTTGTGTTTACTTGATCTTCGTGTCTATCGCTCCACCAATACCCCACAATGATGACTGTTGTATGTATCTGGATAGAAAATATTTAAATTGGAGAGAATGATTCTTTCTACTTTATTCTCTTTCAAAACTATCTTACCTATTCCAGTTATTGTATCTTTGGATATAACATTTTTTTCTGGTAAAGGAGTCTTTATTTTGTCTAAATCTGGTTTGACATTTTACACAAACAACCACATGATAGTCAGGGGTTGGGGAATGGCCAAAAAAAAAAAAATTGATACAGATTATGAAATTTAAACATCCCTTTTAACCAAATCTCAGATTTTTGGATAAAGATGCTCAGATGCTTATATTTCTGCTGTTCTTCTGTGCTTCCTTGCGGAAGATATCTGGATTTACTGGGAAGGGATATTAAGTGACATCTGGGGTTTAGTTCCCTGCAGGTACACAAAGACATTTTGCAGAGCACTTAGAATCATTTTAAGGGAACTAATGTCTAGGTTTTCAAATTCCACATGGACTTAAAATTTTAAATTAATAGGCTTTAATTTTATAATAGTTTTACTTTATGTTTTAATATTTAATTTTTTGAGTACATAGGTGTGTGGTATACACGAGATATTTTGATTCATGCATGCAATGCATAATAATCATATCAGGGTAAATGGCGTATCCATTACCTCAAGCATTTATCCTTTGTGTTACAAACAATTCAATTATACTCTTTTAGTTATTGTAAAATTTATAGTTAAATTATCTTGGACCAAAGTCACCCTGTTGTGCTAGCAAACACTAGGTCTTATGTATTCTTCTTTTTTAACTGTTTTTTCCATAGGTTTTTCGGGAACAGGTAGTATTTGGTTACATGTGTAAATTTCTTAGTGATGATTTCTGAGATTTTGGTGCACCCATCACCCGAGCAGTATCCACTGAACCTAATGTGTAATCTTTTATCCCTCACCCACCTCCCACCCTTTACCCTGAGTCCCCAAAGTCCATTGTACCATTCTTATGTTTTTGCATCCTCATAGCTTATCTTCCACTTATGGGTGAGAACATACGATGTTTGCTTTTCCATTCCTGAGTCACTTCACTTAGAATAATAGTTTTCCAGTTCCATCCAGGTTGCTGCGAATGACATTAATTAGTTCCTTTTTATGGCTGAGTAGTATTCCATCGTATATGTATGCCATAATTTCTTTATCTACTCATTGAATGATGGGCTTTTGGGCTGCTTTTGTATTTTTTCAATTGGGAATTGTGCTGCTGTAAACACGCATGTGCAAGGATCTTCTTCAAATAATGACTTCTTTTCCTATGGGTAGATACCCAGTAGTGGGATTTCTGGATCAAGTGGTAGTTCTACTTTTAGTTCTTTAAGGAATCTCCACACTGTTTCCAAAGTGGTTGTACTAGTTTACAAGTTTATATTCCCACCAGCAGTTTATAAATGTTCCCTTTTCACCACATTCATGCCAACATCTATTTTTTATTTTATTTTTTTGATTATGGCCATTCTTGAAGGAGTAAGGTGGTATCACATTGTAGTTTGATTTGCATTTCCCTGATCATTAGTGATGTTGAGCATTTTTTTCATATGTTTTTTTGGCCATTTGTATATCTTCTTTTGAAAATTGTCTATTCATGTCCTATAGATTGTGAAATTTTCTTCCACTCTGTGGATTGTCTGTTTACTCTGCTGACTGTACTTTTTGCTATGCAGATGCTCTTTAATTAAGTCCCACCTATTTATCTTTTTGTTTGTTTGTTTGTTTGTTTGTTTGTTTGCACTGCTAGTATCCATGGCTGGGAGACCTAAAGACAGATCACATCACAGGACTTTTTGCAGACATTTCTCAGCACCAGCCTGGAGCCTGGTAGCTCTGCTGGATGGCCAGACCCAGGAGGGCAATAAAAATCACTGCAGTCTGGCTCTCAGGAAGACCCATTCATAGAGAAAGGGAGAGAGCACCAGATCAAGGGATCACCCAGTGGGACAAAATAATCTCAATGCAATGAAGGGGTCCACCTTCACTCCTGCATATGACTAGCCAGTTATCTCAGCACCGTTTATTGAATAAGGAGTCTTTTCCCCATTGCTTGTTTTTGTTAACTATGTTGAATATCAGATGGTTGTAGTTGTGCAGCCTTATTCCTGGGCTGTCTATTCTGTTCCATTGGTCTATGTGTCTGGTTCCATACCAGTACCAGCTATTTTGGTTACTGTGTCCCTGTAGTACAGCTTGAAGTTGGGTAACATGATGCCTCCAGCTTTGCTCTTTTTGTTTATGATTGCCTTGGCTATCTGAACTCTTTTATGGTTCGGTATGAACTTTAAAATAGGTTTTTTCTAGTTCTATGAAGAATGTCAATTATAGTTTGATAGAAGAGCATGGCATTTATATATTGTTTGGGGCATTATGGCCATTTTAATAATATTGATTCTTCCTATTCATGAGCATGGAATGTTTTCCATTTGTTTCTGTTATTTCTTATTTCTTTGAGTAATGTTGTGGTTCTCGTTGTAGACATCTTTCACCTCCCTGGTTAGCTATATTCCTACATATTTTATTTTTGTGGCAATTATGAATAGGATTGCCTTCCAGATTTGGCTTTTAGCTTGGCTGCTGTTGGTGTATAAGAATGCTAGTAATTTTTGTACATTGATTTTATATCCTGAGACTTTGCTGAAATTGTTTATCATCTGTAGGAGATTTGGGGCTGAGATTATGGGTTTTTCTAGATATAGAATCATGTCATCTACAAACAGGGATAGTTTGACTTCTCTTTGTATTTGAATGCCCTTTATGTTTTTCTCTTGCCTGATTGTTCTGGCTAAGATGTTCAATTTTATGTTGAATCAGAGTGGTGAGAGAGGGCATCCCCATCTTGTGCCAGTTTTCAAGGGAAATGCTTCCAGCTTTTTCCCATTCAGTATGATGTTGCTTGTGGGTTTGCCACAGATGGCTCCTCTTATTTTGAGGTATGTTACTTTGATACCTAGTTTATTGAGAGATTTTAACATGAAACGTCATTGAATTCTACTGAAAGTCTTTTCTGCATCTATTGAGATAATCCTGTGATTTTTGTCTTTAATTGTCTTTATATGATGAATCGCATTTGTTGAGTTATGTAGGTTGAACCAACCTCACATCCCAGGGATGAAGCCTACTTGGTTGTGGTGGAATAGCTTTTCGATGTGCTGTTAAATTTGGTTTGCAAGTATTTTGTTGAGGAGTTTTGCATCGATGTTCATCAAGGATACTGGCCTGCTGTTTTCTTTCTTTGTTGTGTCTCTGCCTGATTTTGGCACCAGGCTGATACTGACATTGTAGAATGAGTTGGGGAGGAGTCCCTTCTCCTCAATTTTTTGAAATAGTTTTAGAGGAATGGTACTAGCTCTTTTTCCTGTACATATGGTAGAATTTGGCTGTGGATCCATTCAGTTCCTGGGCTTTTTTTTTTTTTTTTGGTTGGTAATTTATTTATTACTGATTAAATTTCAGTGCTTGTTATTAGTCTGCTCAGGGAATCAATTTCTTCCTGGTTCAGTCTTGGGAGGGTGTATGCATCCAGGAATTTATCCATCCTTTCCAGGTTTTCTAGTTTGTGTGCATAGTTGATTTCTGTGGAGTCAGCAGTAATGTTTCCTTCATCATTTCTAATTGTGTTTACTTAGATCTTCTCTCTTTTCTTCTTTATTATTCTAGCTAGTGTTCTATCTATCTTGTTAATTTTTTCAAAAAAACAACTCCTGGATTTGTTGATATTTTGAATGGTTTTTCGTGTCTCAATTTTCTCCATTTCAGGTCGATATTTGTTGTTTCTTGTCTTCTGCTAGCTTTGGGGTTGATTTGTTCTTGTTTATCTAATTTTTTAGTTGTGATGTTAGGTTTTTAATTTGAGGTCTTTCTAACTTTTTGACATGGGCATTTAGTTCTATGAATTTCCTCCTTAACATTGCCTTAGCTGTGTCCCAGAGATTCTGGTATATTGTATTTTTGTTATTATTATTAATTTCATATAACTTCTTGATTTCTGCCTTAATTTCGTTATTTACCCAAAAGTCATTCGGGAGCATGTTGTTTAATTTCCATGTAATTGCGTGGTTTTGAGTAATTTTCATAGTTTTGACTTTTATTTTTATTGCCCTGTGGTCTGAGAATGTTTTTGGTATGATTTCATTTGTTTTTCATTTGCTCAGGATTCTTTTATTTCCAATTATGTAGTTGATTTTAGAGCGTGTGCCATATGGTGATGAGAAGAATGTATAATCTGTTGTTTTGAGGTGGAGAGTTCTTTAGAGGTCTATCAGATCCATTTTGTCCAAAGTTGAGTTCAGGTGCTGAATATCTTTGTTAATTTTCTGCCTCAATGATCTGTCTAATATTGTCAGTGAAGTATTGAAGTCTCCCACTATTATAGTGTGGGAGTCTGTGGCTCTTTGTAGGTCTCTAAGGATTTGCTTTATGAATCTGGGTGCCCTTGTGTTGGGTATTTATATATATTTAGGATCGTGGCCAGGTGCCATGGCTCACATTTGCAACCCCAGCAATTTGGGAGGCTGAGAAAGTGGAACTCTTGAGACCAGGAGTTTGAGAGCAGCCTGGCCAACATAGTGAAAATCTTTCTCCACTAAAAATACAAAAATTAGTTGGGCATGGTGGTGCACTCCTGTAGTCCCAGCTACTCAGGAGACTTGCTTGAACCCAGGAGACGGATTTTGTAGTGAGCCCAGATCATGCCACTGCAGTCCTGCCTGGGTGACACAGTGAGACTCTGCTTCAAAAAAAAAGAAAAAAAAAATCTCTTATAAGGCATGTCTGGTGGTAACAAACTCCTGCAACATTTGCTTGTCTGAAAGGAATCTTATTTCTCCTTCATTTAGGAAGCTTAGTTTGGCTGGATATGAAATTTTTAGTTGAAGTTTTTTTTAAGAATGTTGAATGTGGCCGGGCGCGGTGGCTCAAGCCTGTAATCCCAGCACTTTGGGAGGCCGAGACGGGCGGATCACAAGGTCAGGATATCGAGACCATCCTGGCTAACATGGTGAAACCCCGTCTCTACTAAAA
>NC_045445.1:41629818-41661138 GCF_002776525.5 Piliocolobus tephrosceles | reverse complement strand
ACTTGTAGGGTTTCAGTTGAGAAGTCCGCAGGTAGCCTGGTGGGGTTCCCTTTGTCAGTGACCTGTCCTTTCTCTCTGGCCTCCTTTAACATTCTTTCTTTCATTTTGACCTTGGAAAATCTGCTGATTATGTGTTTAGTGGATAATCTTCTTGTGTAGAATCTTACAGGAGTTCTCTGTATTTTCTGAATTTGACTCTTGGCCTCTCTAGCAAGGTTGAGGAAGTTTTCATGGACAATATCCTGAAATATGTTTTCCAAGTTGTTTCTTTCTCCCTCTCCCTTTTAGGGGTGCCAATGATTTGTATATTTGGCCTTTTTACATAATCCCATACTTCTCAGAGTTTTTGTTCATTTCTTTTTATTCTTTTTTATTTTTGTCTGACTTTCTTATTTCAGAAAGCCAGTCTTCAATTTATGAGATTCTTTCCTCAGCTTGGTTTATTCTGCTATTAACACTTGATTGCCTTGTGAAATTCTTGTATTGTGTTTTTCAGATCTCTCAGATTCATTGGGCTCTTTTTTACATTGGCTATTTTGTCCTTCAGCTCCTGTATTGTTTTATTGTGATTCTTAGTTTCCTTGGATTGGGTATTGCCATTCTACTGAAGCTCGATGATCTTCATTCCTATATTTATTCTGAATTCTATTTATGTCGTTCCAGCCATCTCAGCCTGCTTAAGAACTCAGTGGAGAACTGAAGTGGTCGTTTGGAGGGCATACAACATTCTGGCCATTTGAGTTACTGGAGTTCCTGAATTGGTTCTTTCTCATCTCTGTGTGTGGGTGTTCCTTTAACTGCACTGGAGATTGAGTATAGTCGATAGTCTTTTTTATGAATGTTTTCACAGGGTCAAGGCTTTGTGCAGGATCTTTATTTGTAACTGACTTCTTGTCTTTGGTTTCAGAGGTGAGTATGTTAGTGAGGTTATTTTTGGTGTTGAAGCTTTGGGGTGTGATCTAGTAGGTGGCACTTAGGTGTTTTGGTCAGTTGGTAGACTCTTGCTTGATTGTGTAGCTCCTCTGTTTCCTCACAGTTGCAGCTGTGTTCCCTCTCAATGCTCCAAAAGTGTAGGTTCCTCTCCTCGTTGAGTGCTGGCTATAGATTGTGGTTTGGCACTCCTGGGCTTCCCACTGCAACTCTAGGTACAATCTCAGTGTTTACGTTCCTTCCAAAACTTGGAGACGGAAGAGAAAAAGATATTAGTAGTGGTTGTGACCAAGGGTCTTTTGTTGTATCCTGGGGGCTCCATCCTCAGAGAGATGCATGTTAGCAATCGTTCAGTCCAATCAGCCCAGGGTGGAGGGTCTGTGTTTGTGGCTCAAGCCAGGAGCTCCGTGTCTGGTGATGAGCAAGGTGGGGGTGGGTTGGACCTCTGGGAGATGGAATGGCCTCTTCTCCTTGGGCTGACAGCAGCTTGTTAGAGGTATGGATAAGGCACTTAGGGTCTTTGCTCCTTCATTAGTCTGAGGGTAGGAAGGGCAGTTCCACAGCAGAGGCAGTGGCAGAGAGATTTTCAGTTGTCCCTAGGGGCTCTGTCCAGGCAGTTACAGATCTGCTACTGGCTCCATAGCTCTGGTGGATGGTGACTGAAGGACCAGGCCTGGAGAACCTGCATGGTGAGGAGATATGGGAATGCGCACCCACATAACAGTCCAGGCACTTGTCCAGAGGGCTGCTGTGGTATGCTGGGGGCCTACTCTTTTCCCTAGTCACCTTGGATTTTTTAGTAACTGGAGGTATCAATGATGAAGGCTGTGAAACAGCAAAGATGGTGGCCTTCTCTCTCTGGGAGCTCCATCTCAGGGAGGTACGGACCTGTTGCCATTCAGAACACACCTGTAGGAGGTGGCTGGAGACCCTAGTCAGAAGGTGTCAACAGTGAGGAGGAATGGGATCAGGGATCTGCTTTAAAAATAAGTTTGACCACATTTTCATAGGACAGCAGTCCTGTGCTGGGGGTCTACTTTAGCCCCTGGTCACCTTGCACACTTCAAAGCCCGAAGGCCTGAACAGCTGAGTTGCCCAAACAGCAAAGACAGTGGCTCACCCCTCCCATCTCAGGTAGGTTGGAAACCTTTGTCAGCCAGAGAACACCGGTGGGGATAGCTGGAGACCCCAGTTAGGAAGTCTTGCCCAGAGAGGAGGAATGGGATTGAATACCCTCTTTAAAAAGCAATCTGGCCACATTTTCATAGAGCAGCTGTGCTGTGCTGGGGGACTGCTTCAGCCCCCAGTTACCTTGGACTCTCCAAAGCCCAAGGGCTAGAAGAGCTAGATCACCCAAACAGCAAAGATGATGGCCTGCGCCTCCTTCTGGGAGCTCTGTCCCAGGGAGGTTTGAAGTCTCTGTTGGCCAGAGAGCACTGGCAGGGGTGGCTGGAGACATCAGTTGGGAAGTCTCACCCAGTGAAGAGGAATGGGATTGAGGACCCATTTACAAAAGCAGTCTGACTATTTTTCTTTTTTCTTTCTTTTCTTTTCTTTTCTTTTTTTTTTTCTTTGACAGTCTGGCTCTGTCACCAGGCTGGAGTGCAGTGGCACGATCTTGGCTCACTGCAACCTCTGCCTCCCAGGTTCATGTGGTTCTCCTGCCTCAGCCTCCCGAGTAGCTGGAACAGTATGACCATATTTCATAGAGCAGCTGTGCTGTGCTGGGGTACCGCTTCTGCCCCCGGTCAGCTGGTGCTCCTCAAAGCCCAGAAGCTGGAATGGCTAAGTCACCCAGCCATCCTTCTGGGATCTTTATTCCCAGGAGGTTTCAAATCTTTGTCAGTTGGAGAACATCAGTCGGGGTGGCTGGAGATCTCAGTTGGGAGGTCCTTCCCAGTGAGTAGAACGAGATTGGAGACCCACTTTAAAAAGCAGTCCGACCTTGTTTTCATAGAGCAAATGTGCTGTGCTGGGGAATCACTTCAGCCCCTGGTTGACTTGGACTCCCCAAAGCCTTAAAGCTGGAATGGCTAAGTCAGCCAAACAGCAAGGATGGCAGCAAATTCTCCTTTGGGAGCTCTGTCTCAGGGAGGTGCAATACTGCTACCTGTGGCTGACTGGAATTCCAAACCATTGGGTCTTATCCTGTGGGTTGCCATGGAAGCTGAGCCTACAGACTGTTGCTGCTCAGCCCCCTGGATTCAGCTCCTTTCCTACAAGTATGGGGGCCTAACCTCTCACTTTGTTAGAGTTGCAGCTACTTTTGCTGGGAAGCCTGGAAAGCCTGTGTATCTAAGGCTTTTGGGTCTCTGTGTGTGCCGGAGCAGCTGCTCTGTCAAGACTCCATGTAGCTCTTATGTGAGATCGAAGACCCTGGTGGAGTGGGCTCACAAGGTGAATCTCCTGACCTGAGAGTTGCAAAGATCGACGGGTGAAGCGTGGGTTCCCAGGGTCTCACATTCACTCACTGGTTCCCTGGATGGTGGAGGTTCTCTGGGTGGGGGAGGTTCCCTGGCTCCTTGTCACTCCCGATAGGTTGTCGTCTTGCCTTCTTGCCTTGCTTTTCTCCATTCTCTGTGGGTTGGGTTGTTTCCTTGATTAGTACCAATAATGCATGTACCTGGATGTTTCAGTTGAAGGTGCTGTATTTACTCATTCCTTCCATTCCTCTCCATGAGAGATGCACACACTAGTTGCTTCTCTTATAATCAGTCATCTTTCTTTAATTGTTCTTTTTTGATTTTTATTCTTTTTTCTTTTGCCTCTTCTGACTGTACATTTTTTATGAAATAGAATTTTTATACTGGTATGATTTGTAAGACTATTGATTAGATTATTTAAAAGATGAGATATAAAATAATTATCTTTAAAGTAATTTTAATTTTCATACTGAGCCTAACGCTCCATACTATAAATTATCAAATTAGTTGTAGCTTTCTTACTTTCATTTGTGCATTAGTTTCATGCAAGCCAATTAGCTCTGGGATAACAAGAGGGTACCTTGAATAAAGTTCAAATTTAAAAAGATATTTTGCAGGAGATAATTTTTTTCTTTCATTTGCACACTTTTATAAGAAGTGAAGATATTGAAACATTCAAATATATCTTTTAATAAATAAGATTTTCCCATTACCCACGTTATCTCAGGATAAAATAATTTGAAAGTAAGGTAAATTCTTTTTATGGTTAATATTAAATTTTACGGACTAATGATTTACAAGGAGATTTAAAATTTCCACTATTGCTACCTTAATACTTTAGTTATTCAGCATGTGGGTGTTTTGTTAACTGAATTTTTTGGTTTCTTGACTTTTTAAGTGCAGCAACAAAACTCCCCAAATATTAGAAATGTTTTGACTCTTGACTCAGCTAGTTATTTTCAGAAAGAGATGTTATCTAATGTAAATCTACCATTAGAACTAACCAATTAATGATGGGGTCAGTGTACTCTGAAGACTTCATGGCACACTAGTTGAAAGCTATTATTGATGTTAGCCAAACAGGAAAAAAAAATCTAGTGAGAAAAGAAATTTCATTCCTCAAATACAGAAACCTTAAAACATTAGCATGCTATGAAAATAGTGTTTAAAAAATTGAAAATCAGCTAAGCTATACTTATTGAACAAAAATCCCTGATAAAATTTGCTGCACTTGTCACAAAAAAGTAACTATAGGAAAGAATAGATGTATCAATGTGCTTCATATTGATCAATTTTACTGTATTTTACTATCTATATGTATCCTATAACATCATGTTATAAACCTCAAATATATAAAATAAAATTTACTTTAAAAATTTAAAACTAACATAATTCCTAAAATCAACAAAAATAGAAATTATTTAATGTTGAAGAACTCTTTATCTTACTTAATAAATAAAATTTATTCTCACCCTGAAATAGAAAGCTGACAGGCCACTATATTAATTAAAATACGTGGTTATCTGAGTTAGAAGAGTCCTGAAAATATGATTTTAGTAGACTTGTCTGTCCTTCAATAAGTTTCCACCTGTGCCTCAGCCTGTCATGCATGACTCTTTAACACAAGCAACCTGTGTCAAAGTGGCATATAAACAGCTTCAGAGAAGCAAACCTAGAGGGCAGAATTATCCTCTCAGTAATTAGATTGAGCCCCTTGGCTGAGCCTGAAGTATTGCCTTGGGACACCATTTCGCTAGCATGTCCTGGGACTTGTAACACAATACAAAAGTCAAACATGGCACTATTGCGTCATGTACCCATTGTTAATTGAGGTTGAGATTGATGAGGGATATTCTTATGTGTCAAATAAAAATTTGTTTAACTATATGATTTTCCAGATTGTTACGGTAAGAATTTAGAAATTTGGTTCTTTTAAACTCCAAGATCCTATCTACTATTTGACTCTATATTATCAAGTAGCAATCTGGAAAATCACATAATTAAACTAATTTTTATTTGACACATAAGGCTTGCCAGAGTTCCGATTTTGATTGCTGGAATGGGCAATTCTCTTTTGGCTAGGGTTGGTTTGAGTACTCCATCCATGGGTGCATGTCAGCAAATTTCAGCGCGGTTATACATTCTGCTGTGAGTTCAGTGCAATGTCTCAATTGCTGCGCTGTCCCGCTCCCAGATGTACAGATTCTCCCTATTCACCGTGTAGCCACTACCAACTACCAAGGCATAGTGGAAAAATGGTATCCATTATTCAAGACTGTCTTTCCTACCCTCGTCAGTGCCTCTTTTTGCAATATGAAGTCAAAATCAGGTACTGTGAGTGCTCACCTGATATTTCTTTATTATAAAGGTGCTTTTTGTGTGTAGATAGTTGTTAAATTTGGTGTTCTTGTTGTGGGGGTGGTGATGATAATCAGTGGAGCTTTTTATTTGTCCACCTTGTTCTGACCCTCCTAGACGAGTGGTAGACATACAGAAAAATTGAGCAGAAAGTACAGGGTTCTCATATTATACCCCCCCCACACATAATTTCTCCTATTATTAATATCTTATGTTAGTATGAGACATTTGGTACAACTAATGAAACGATACTGACACATTATTATTAATTAAAGTTCATACATTTTTTTCAGATTGCCTTAGTTTTTATCTGTTATTCTATTTCTATTTAAGATCCTAACCAGGATACTACATTACCTTTCGTTATCAGGTATCCTTAGCCTCCTCTTGACTGTGGCAGGTTCTCAGACTTCCGGTTTTTGATGGCCTTGACAGTATTGAGGAATACTGGTCAGGTTTATTGTAGCATGCCCCTTCTTGGGAATTTGTTTGATGTTTTTCTTATAATTAGACTGGGTTCTAGAATTTGGGGAGGAATATCACAGAGGTAAATTGCATGAGTTTACAATGAGTTACAATCACCTGGAAAAAACAGATTTCTCCATGTAAAGTTATTCTACCACCTCTACTCCCATTTTTCATACTATTGTTATACTATTGTCTTTTGAAAGATGGCACTATGCACAGTGCCTACTTAAGGTATGGAGCATCTACATACAGTCATTTCTTGGTACCTATTGGAGATTGCTTCACATATCCCCATTATACCAAAATTTGGATGCTTAATTCTCTCATATAAAGTGGTGTAGTATTTTCATATAACCTATATACATTTTCCTGTATACTTTAAATCATCTCTAGATTACTTAAAATATCTAATACAGAGTAAATGTTGTGTAAATAGTTGTTCTGTTATATTGTTTTTATTTGTTCTTTATTTTTAAATTATTATTGTTCTAGGCTTTTTTTTTCATCCATGGTTAGCTGAATTAATTGATGCAAACCCTGAGATATGGAGGGCCAACTGTAGTTTATTTAGAATTCTGTGTGATTCTTCTTGATCACATTTGAAATTCTTCCATATACATTTTAAAATCAGATTGCCAATTTCCACAAAAATTTCTGCTGATATTTTTGTTACAATGGAGTTGAATTTATAGATCAGTGAGAAGAAAACAGACATCTTAAGTGTTGAGCCTTTCAATTCATGAACATAATATATATCTCCATTTATTTGTCTTTATTGACTTCGTTCATCAGTGTTTTATACTTTCCAGCATATAGATCTTATACATGTTTTAAAAAGTTTATACTTAAGAATTTTACACCTTTGTTCATATTGCACATGGAACTGATTTTAAAATTTTGTTTACATTTGTATGTTGTTTATATATAGAAATACACTAGATTTCTATACATTGGCCTTATACCCTTTAACATTGCTAAATTCACTTATTTCTAGTAGCTTTTTGAAGATTCCTTGGGATTTTTTACCTGAGCAATCATATTGTCTGGTGATAGGAACAGATTTACTTCTTTTTCTCTTCAGTTGCCTTTTATCCCTTTCCTTGCCTTATCGAATTGCTAGATCTCCCTATATAATGCTGGTTAAGAGTGTTGAGAGTGGATGTTCTTACATTCTTAGGGTAGTATTAGGGAGAAATCATTCATTCTTTCACCAAAGTATGATGTTAGCTTCAGGTTTTTTGTAGGTGCTCTTTATCATGTTGAGGAAATTTCCTTTTATTACTAGTTTGCATAGAGCTTTTATCAGGAATTGGTGCTGGCTTTTGTCAAATTCGTCTTCTGTATCTATTGAGATGGTGATGTGGTTTTGCTTTTGTGATCTGAGAAGATGGTGAATTGTAGTACATTTTTTGCTTTCTAAATGTTTGTTATACTAAACTTTTATTCCTGAGACAAACTCCACTTGGTCACATTGTCCCTTTTGTATATTGTTGTATCAGATTTTTCTTTTTTTCTTTTCTTTTTTTGTCTTTTTTTTTCTTTTTCTTTTTTTCTTTTTCTTTTTTTTTGAGACGGTGTCTCACTGTGTCACCCAGACTGGAGTGCAGTGGCGCGATCTTGGCTCACTGCAAGCTCTGCCTCTCGGGTTCACGCCATTCTCCTGCCTCAGCCTCCCGAGTACCTGGAACCACAGACACCCGCCACCATGCCCAGCTAATTTTTTGTAGTTTTCTTAGAGACAGGTTTTCACCGTGTTAGCCAGGATGATCTCAATCTCCTGACTTCGTGATCCACTTCCTCGGCTTCCCAAAGTGCTGGGATTACAGGCGTGAGCCACCGCGCCTGGCCTATTGGATCAGATTTTCTAAAATGTTGTTAACTTTTTTTTGGTTCTATGTTTATGGGAGATATTGAATAGTAGCTTTCTTTTCTTGTAAAGGCTTTGTTTTTGATATCAGAGTAATGTTAGCCTCATAGACTAATTAGAGAACAAGTCTCACCTCTTCAATTTTCAGGATGAGTTGTAGACTTGTTATTATTTCTTTTTTAAATATTTCATAGAATTTCCCAATAAAGCTGTCTGGACCAAAAGATGTCTTTGTGGTAAGATTTCAAAGTGTGAAGTTAATTTCTTTAAATAATGTCAGGCTATTGAGATTTTCTATGTCTTCTTGGTTGAACCTTGATAGTTTGTGTCTTTCAAGGAATTCATTCATTTCATTTAGGTTGTTGGATTTAGCAGCATAAAAATGTTCATTATCGTTCCTCATTTTTATAACTATAGAATCTTTACTAATGTTGCCACTCTCATTTCTGATATTGATTATGTAAGTATTTGCTCTCTTTCTGCCTTCGACCCTCTCTTTTATTTGCTGAAGAACCTGGATAAAGGTTTACCTATTTTATTGATATTCCCAGTGAGTCAGCTTTTGATTTCATTGATTTTCTCTATTGTTTTTCTATTTTATAGATTTCAGCTCTGGCCTCTATTATATCCTTTCTTTGTATTTTGGTGTGTGTTTGCTCTTGTTTTTCTAGTTTTTTAAGGTGGACTCTGAAGTCGTTGATTTGATTTATTTCTTTTCTAATGTAAAAGAAATCATAATGCTATAAATTTCCCTCTAATTACTGCTTTAGCTGCATCCCTTGAATTCTGATATATTGTGTCTTGATTTTGATGCAGCTCAAAATAATTTCCCATTTGATTTCTTCCTTGGCCTATGTTTTTTAAAGAATGTTGTTATCTAGTTTCCATTTTTTTTTTTTCTTCAAACGTTGATTATCTTTAAAAGTGACTTAGGCGATGAGAAAAGTCTGTATACTTACCCGTGTTGTTGCTATTCTTGGGGCTCTTCATTCATTTTGATGAATCTATATTTCCATGTAGCATCATTTTTCTTCTCTACAAAATACTTCCTTTTACATTTCTTGTAGAATGGGTCTGTTGGAGAGGAATTATTTCAGCTTTTATATAGCTCAAAAAGCCTTGGTATCTTTTTTGTTTTTGGAAGATATTTTCTCTGGGTAAAGTATTATAGTTTGACAGGTTATTTCATTCTTCATTTTCTAATATTAAAAAGCTACTACTCTACTGTGTTCTTCTGGTTTTAAAGATATATCTGCTGTCATTTTTATAATATCTTTGTTCCTCTGTAATTAATGTGTCCTTTCTTCCTGCTTGTGTGATTTTCTATTTATCAGTTGTTTTAGCAGGTTAATTCTGATATACTTTGCTATAATTATCTTAATATTTATTGTTATTAGGGTTTTTGAGCTTCTTATATCTACTGATTTATAGTATTCATCAACCATAGAAAAGTTTTGGAAATTATTTCTTCAAATATATTTTTTATCCCTCTGCTTTCTCCTCTACTTCAGAGACCCACAATTATACTTATAGCAATTATCTGAGGTGGTTTCACAGCTCTCTCTGATGCTCTATTGTCCCTAGTATTATTTCTATTATGTTTCATTTTGGATCATTTTTATTGCTGTTTATTCAAGTTCACCAATCTTTTCTTCGGTAATCTGCTCTGACATTAATTAAGTTTACATATCTAGAACTTCATTGTGTTCTTTTTTATTTTTCAAATCTTTTTTAGCATGTTCAATCCTTCTAGTTTCTTGAACATATGGCATACAGTTAACTTTAAATGTCACTGTCTACTAATTCTACCATCTGTGTCATTTCTGTGTCAGTTTTGATTAATTGTCTTCTTCTCTTAATATGTATATTTACCTCCTTTTTTGTCTGCCTGGTAATTTTTGTTTGGAAGACAGACATTGTGAATTTTATTTTACTGGATACTGGATATTTCTCTATTTCAATAGTCTTGAGCTTTGTTCTTGGACATGTACATGAAAACAGAATAATCTTTCTGGGCTTGCTTTAAAGATTTAATAGGTGGAATATTGCAGCAGTGCTTAATCTAGGGCTATTTCCATTACTAAGGTAAGTACTCAGTTGAATACCTGAAGGGACACTCTGCAAATCTCTATAGTTCTTCTTTTGTGAAGCTCTGCATTCTTTGGTACTCTCTTCTGCAAATTCAAGCTGCCTTGGTCTCCGTAGACTCTCAGCTCTGTCTCTTCAACTCAAGGAGATGATCAAAATTAACTCAGATTCCCACTCTTCATACTGGGGCTTGGAAACACTCTCAAAGCAGCAAGATGAGCCAACAATAGGGCTCCCCTTGTTTTTCGTCCATCTCTCAGGGATCACTGCATTTCATTGTCTGATGTCAAATATCTTAGTAACTGTTATTTCATATATTTTGTTCACTGTTTTCTATGTTTCAGTCCAGAGGGCAAATTTAGTCTCGATTATTCCATCTTAGCCCAAAGTAGAAGTTTTCTATCCTTTACTTTTGAAAATGTCCTTTCTCTTAGTTCCTGTGACATGATTTCCTCTTGATTATCCCCTTGTTTTTTGTTATTACCCTTCTTCCACTCACCCCATAATCAATATGTATCTATTCTGATCTCTACATTTTCCCCTCTTAAGGCTCATCCACCATTGTGGGTCAGGTACCATCCCATCTGTATACCTATATCCTATCTACTGCTGCCTGAAAGGATTTCCATTTGAACGTCTTGCTCTCATTTCAGTTCAACAGCTTGGTGTATTGCAAGGTGCACTTTTTAAGGTGTCAAAATGCCTGGATTCTAGTCCATGCTGTGCCACTAACTACCTAGTTAGGTAACCTTAGAGAGAAATAACTTATATATTTTTGGCTTCAATTTACTAACTTATGAAGTGAATACCCTCTTTAGAAAAATTATGTCTTTTTTTTTACATTAACACCCTTTAATTCTAAGTAACTCTGATTAAAACTGTTAAATTTTCATTACCTTACCCACTTCCTGTCTCTGAAAACTAGCTGCCTTCACCTCAAATTTGCATTAATGCTATAGCCTAACAAACTTCATTTCTTTCTTCCCACTCTGTTGGATATTACTGCCAGATATTCTTCCTTAAATACTTTAATCAACTCAGATCCCTGTGCAAGAAATTTCAATAGCTCTCTGATGCTTGACACATTAAACATCAACCCTTTTGCCTTACTTTTAGGACACTTATTCCATGTTTCTATATAATTTTCTATCCCACTACTCACCTACATGAATATTCAGCCTCATTCTGGACCGGTTTTTCCTTATTGTCCATCCTACTATTTCTGCCCCCATTCCTACTGTTCTTCTAGCTTAGTGTACCTTCTTCTCCATCCATCCAAGTCCTATATATCTCTCAAGAACCAACTCAAGCCCCTCTTCTTCCATGAAGCTTTTGCTTAATGCTTCAGAATATGCAGATGTCTTTATTTTATAAGTTCTTATTGTACTTCCTCAGGATACCTCATACTCTAACTGTTAAGTATCTATCTGATTATTTCATGCCTGGTAAGTTTTTGACTTCTCATATACAATGTAAGGTTCTTGGAGATGCAAATCATACCTTTTCCTTCTCTCAATATCTTGCAAGTACATGGTGTTTATCAATAAATACTCATCGACTAGTGAAAAGCCATTCAACTGAGGTTTACCTCATTTCTTTGCTGAATTATTGTGTGTGTGTATGTAAAAATGCTGTTTCCTAAGACAGTTTGAAACCATATTTGTCCATGTTATGCTGAAATTCACTTGTGCTTTCTGACCACTGCTCGTTCCTAAGTTTTCAGAAGCAAATCTTGATTAGTGAGTCTGAGCTGGGAATTTGGAATACAGACCTGTCTTGATGGCAGGAGCTGTGCTTGCATCACTTCACTCATTCCATAGTGAATTTGGCAGCTCCTTCTTGGTAAATCTGTAAGTGAGTCATTGTGATAAAGAAGGAGAGAAAAGCTCAGAGCTCTAGACCTTGATGGCTTAGGAATAAGCATCCCTCTATAGAAAAGAAAGAGAGAAAGTGAAAGATGACACAACTATGTCATGATACCTCTAGGATGAGCAATCAGATACTGGTAACAGTCTGAAGAATCAGACAGCTTTAAGGAAGGGCAGAGAAAAAATTTTGTCAGCAGACTTTCTTGGAAATGAAAGTGTGCTAAATAAAGGAAAGGAAGCAGGGAACTGTGAAAGGATTTCACAGAAGCGAACGTCTTGAATTTGTTTTGAGTAACTTAGTATGCGGTATGAATAGTATTTTAAGGCTTCTGAAATCACACTTTGCCCTGTTCAACTCTGAATTCATTCTTAGGCTTCTGAAGTAGTGAAATGGAAGCAACGCAGCTTCTTGGTTTTACGTACATGTGGTTGGAATAAATGCATTCCCCTCCCCACACCTTTGCAACCATTGCCCCTTTCCCTACCAAAAGAAAATGCTCACGGTTTTGCCCTTCTTTCTTTTTCATTTACTTGCCCCACCAAATTGGCTTTAGTAAACAGACTAAAATCCACAAAGCTGTTTGTTGTGCATAGGAACCACAAGTTTCACCCATAATCAGGTGTTTCACAGTCAGCTACATGGAGAAAAATAATCAAAGGCATGACAATTGAATTGCTAGAAGATATTGGTCATTTCTTTTTTCACAGATGCTTCATTAGTGAGTTCACTGAACTGACCCCTACAGAAAGCTGTCTAGTGGAATGACTGCGCATCATGAGACTAAGGCCCTAACTGGCTATTTGACTTTGAGTAACCCACTTAACCCCTGTGCTTTAGGTGTCTCATCTGTAAACTTAGAGGGCTGAACTATACAATCTCTGAGGTACCAACCAGGATTGACAATTGGTTTGTGACCACTCTGCTGCCTCTAGTGTTCCTGATATTTATCTCTGCCTTCATGTTCTATCTACTCTTAGTTTATGAGGAAACTCTTCTTTTCTCACTTCCTAGACAAATTCTTGGTTTTATTGCCTGGCTCTTCTTTTTGTTAGTTTATTTTTTCTTGATGGTTGAAAACTGTAAATGGGTTAAATGTTCCTCAGTTCAGAAGTCAAAAACAGCCCTGACAAACACAGTGTTTAGTTTAATTTTTCCCTTTTGAACTTCTTTTTTGAAACATGGAATTAGTTACCAGCATTTAAAAATCAAGAGATCACACATAAATATCCAGATTTTTAACTTTTCTGAATGAATCATAAAATCAAGAAACAAAAGGTGCTCATTTCTTAAGGGGTCAGCTAGAGGAGTGATATCCTCTTTTAGCCTGAGCTCTCCAGTTTACACCCCCCATTTCTCCCCTCTCATTGTCTTCCTGGCACTGAGGCCAAGTGTAGTTGCCATTTATTATTATGCCTTGTGTTGCTGGTTCACTCTTTATGTGTGGCATGGGCTCCTCCAGTTTACTACAACCCCCACCACTTCTTATGACATTGAGGATGAATGTCACTTACTGTTTATTAGCACACTTACATTGTCGTATTCGTATGCCATATTTGAAATGAACCTGATATATTATACCTGCATCTCTATCAAAAGTAAGAAAACGTATTAAATTAAAAGAGTTGAGTGTTTTATTTGTCCAACTCAATGTGCAGTTTTCTTTTCCCTTCCTGACTTCATTTGTGGTTGTAACCTCTACTCTAAGTTGAATATATTCTCAATATATTCCACCTTCACAAAAGACATTTACCCCAGAGTCTCTGTTTTTTCTCTTTGCATCCCCTTCTTATGCCTGCCTGCTCCACATAAAGTAGTTGGGGGAATTTGTTGGTGGCCTGTAATAGAAGAAGCCAGCTAGAAGATTTAAAGTTTTATAGTAAAAAGGAAAGTACTAACCTGGTATTGATTCAAGACAGAATATTTGCTTGAACTCGCTTAAATCTGACACATCACTTCCAAAGGGACCATGGAGAAATATTGCAGATTTGCTGCAAAGGCAGAAAAAGTGCTTTAATAGCATTCTAGTCATAGCTTTGCACCATGGGAGTTTCTGTTCCCAGTTGTCACAGCTGAAGTATGCTGATTTTCCGTGACATTTTTTGGGTCTGTTTCCCGGGAACACACATTTAAAGAGTTTAAGAAAGTACAATACCTATACAGATGCTTCCTTCTAATAGTAATCTTGACATAGTTGCTAACTTCTTTTTGCATCAAAGTCACCTAGGTGATGCATATTCTAAGGCCTCATCCTCAGAAATTCTGATTGCACAGGTCAGGGTGGAGTATATATGTCTGCATATGTCAGTGGAGGTGCTGATCCAGGTGATCAGTGGCTCACACTTTAAGCAACAATCATCTATGAAGGGCTAGCCATGCTGCCTCAGCATGAAAAGGCAAACCTTGCCTTTTTCTTTATCTAGACAAACATTTAAAAAATGTATCAGTAACTCACTTTAGGGTCACACACTCAAAAAAAGAGTCAGAAACCAGATTAACACAATACTACTACAATTTAAGAACTTCAACAAGAAAATAAAAACCCTAAACACAGACCAGAGCTTCCTATTCCCATTTTCTGGCCACTAATAGGCATAGATCAGAAAAAAGCATCACTTACTTTTCTCCATATTACACAACCCCAACACATAAAGGTGTCTAAAGGACAAGGATGTGGAGAAATCACACTCCAAACCTCAAATGAACTATTTTCCCATTTACAAATGCAGGGCAAATATGACAACACAATCCCTGTGATGTTATTTCTTCCGGTGTGGGTGTTCTTTAAGTGAATGAAGTAGCTTGCTTCTCTTTCAAGGACATGCTTTGCTTTTCTCTGAACAAAGTTCAGAAGTTGGTAGCAGCTTGTGCTTGGGAAATTTAGCTGCTTGAGGTAGTAGATGGAGGCTATGCATTCTAAGTGCTTATTAACAATATAGGTTCTGGAGGCGGAGCAAGATTGTGGAAGAGAAGGCTCTACCAATTGTCCTCCCCCTACAAGGACAGCAATTTAACAACTGTCTACACCAAAAGCACCTTTATAAGAACCAAAATACAGGTGACCACTAACACTCCTTGGTTTTAACTTCATATCACTGAAAGAGGCACTAAAGAGGCAGGAAAAAAGTCTTGAATCACCAACACCACCCCTCCTTCACCTCCCAGCAGCAGTGGCATAGTGAAGAGAATGTTTTTGTCCCCTGGGGAGAGGGAGAATTCAGCAACTGTGAGGCAATGAACTCAGTGGTATCCTGTTATTGCAGAAAGAAAAAACATACCTAACTCAGCTGACCCTCCACATGGAGGGAGCATTTAAACCACCCCTAGCCAGAGGGAAATCTCTGATCCCAACAGGTGGAACTTGAGTTCCTATAACACTTGCCACCATGGGCCAAAGTGCTTCAGGGACCTAAATAAACTTGAAAGGAAGTCTAAGCCACAATGACTGCAACTTCTAGGCAAGTCCTAGAGCTGAACTGGGCTCAGAGCCTATATTAGTTTGTTCTCACATTGCTATAAAGAAATATCTCAAACTGGATTATTAGTAAAGAATAATGGTTTAATTGACATGGTTCCACAAGCTGTACAGAAAGCATGGTGCTGGCCTCTGTTGAGTTTCTGGGGAGGCCTCAGGAAATATACAATCTGGTGGGAGGTGAAGTGGGAGCAGGCACTTCACATGGCCAGAGCAGGAGGAAGACAGAGTAAGGGGAGAGGTGTCACACACTTTTAAATTACCAAATCTCATGAGAATGAACTCACAATCATGAGGACAGTACAAGGGGATGGTGCTAAACCACTCATGAGAAACCACCCCTATAATCCAACCACCTCCCACCATGCCCCTCCAACACTGGGGTACATATTGACATGTGACTTGGTGGGAAAACATTTAAACTATATCAGTGCCAGAGAACTGGGGGATATGCCATCTACTGAGACACCAACTGAAGTGACCAAGGGAGTGATGGCATCAACTCTACCCTAACCCCAAGCTGCGGAGCTTGCAGCTGCAAAAGAGACTCCTTCCATCTGCTTGAGGAGAGGAGAGGATAGAATGGGGAAGACTTTGCCCTGCATCTTGGATAGCAGCTCAGCCACAGCAAGATAGAACACCAGTCAGAGTCTTGGGGCCCCCTTTCCAGGCCCTAGTTTCCAGATGACATTTCCAGATATATGCTGGGGCAGAAGGATACCTGCTTCTTTGAAGGGAAGGACCTTGTTCTGGCAGACTTTATTACCTGCTAACTGAAGAGCCCTGTGGCCGTGAATAATCAGCAGTGATACCCAGATACTACATTGAGGGCCTTGGGTGAGATACACAGACTTGCTGGCTTCAGATGAGACTCTGCACGTCCCCAGATGTGATGGCTCTGTGGCAAGACTTCTGTTTGCGAAAAGCAAAGGCAAAGGTAAAGTGGACTTTGCCTTATACCTAAGGAGCCAGCTCAGCCACAGGAGAGTAAAGCACCAAGTGGGCTCTTGGGGTCCCTGATTCCAGGACTTGACCCTTGGACAGCAGTTTTGGACCTTGCCTGAACTAAAGGGAAGCCCAGTGCTCTGAAGGATGAGTCCCAGGCCAGGCAGGATTCACCAAAGGCTGACTGAAGAGGCCTTGGACCTCAAGGAAACATTGGTGGTAGTCTGGTAGTACTCCCTGTGGGCCTGTGGTGACAGTAACCACGGAGTGAGGCTCCTCTACCTTTGGAAATGGTAGCAGAGAGTAGGAAGGGCTGCATCTTGTAGTTTGAGTGCCACTTCAGCCACGATATACTAGAACACCAGGTAGACTACTAAGGTTTTTGACTGCAGTCCCTGGCCCCTGGATGGCAACTCTTGACCCACCTGGGACCTGGAGGCACTCATCACCCTGAAGGGAAGGATACAAGCCTTACTGCCTTTGCCACCTGCTGATTGTACAGCCCCAGGGCCTTGAGTGAACACAAGTGGTAGGCAAAGAGTGGTTATAGCAAGCCTTGTATGAGACACAGGGCTGTGATGGCCTCAGATCTGACCCAGCACAGTCCTAGTAGTGATGACCACAAAGGTGCTTGTGTTACTCCACCCCCAGCTGCAGGAAGCTCAGAACAGACAGAGAGACTCTGTTTGGGAGAAAGTGAGAGAAGAGAACAATAGTTTCCGCCTGCTAAACCCAATAATTCTTCCAAATTTTGTCTGAGCATGAAAGCAGTACCTCGGTGAGACTACAGGAACACCAGCATTACTGGGCTGCAGGTGCCCCCTAAAGCAATTACAGCTTAAGTGATAACACCAATGTCCTTTTGAATTTCTGGAAAGCTTTCCCAAGAAAGATGGGTAGAAACAAGCCCAGACTGCAAAGAGTAAAATCAATATGTAACTCTTCAATGACTAGACACTAACAAATATCCACAAGCATCAAGACCATCCATCAAAACATGGCCTCGTAGAACAAACTAAATAAGGCACCAAGGGCTAATTCTAAAAAGACAGAGATATGTGACCTTTCAGACAGATAATTCGAAATAGCTCTATTGAGGAAACTCAAAGAAATTCCAGGTAACACAGAGAAGGAATTCAGAATCTAGATAAATTTAACAAAAAAATGGAAATAATTGAAAAGAGTCAAACAGAAATTCTGGAGTTGAAAAAATGCAGTTGCCATACTGAAGAATGCATTATAGTCTATTAATAGCAGGATTAATCAAGCAGAAGAAAGAATTAGTGAGTGTGGAGACAGGCTATTTGAAAATGAACGGTCAGCAGGGATAAAAGAAAAAAGAATTAAAAAAATGAAGCACATCCACAAGATTAGGAAAATAGTCTCAAAAGGACACATATAAAATTTATTGACCTTATGAAGTAGGTAGAGAAAGAGATGGGGTAGAATGTTTATTCAAAGGGATAATATCAGAGGCATTCCCAAACCTTGAGAAGTATATCAATATGCAAGTACAAAAAGATGATAGAACACCAAGCAGATTTAACCTAAAGAAGACTAACTCAAGGCATTTAATATTCAAACTCCCAAAGGTAAAACATAAAGAAAAGATTCTAAAAGCAGCAGGAGAAAAGGGACAAATAAGATAGAATGGAGCTTCAATATGTCTGGCGGCAGACCTTTCAGTGGGAACCTTACAGGAAATCTTTCCATGGAGGAAGTGGCATGACATATTTAAAGTGCTGAAGAAAAAATATTTCAGCCTAAAGTAGTATATCCAGTGAAAGTATCCTTTAAAAATGAGGAGAAATAAAGACTTTCCCAGACAAACAAAAGCTGAGGGATATCATCAACAGCAGATATTTCCTACAAGAAATGCTAAAGGGCGTTTTTCAATCTGAAAGAAAAGGATGATACTGAGCAAGAAGCAATTGTCTGAACATATAAAACTGTTAATTGTAAGTGCACAGAGAAACACAGAATATTATAACACTGTATCTGTGGTGTGTAAGCTACCACTAAGTAGAAAGACCAAACCAGGGAACAATCAAAATGGTAACTACAACTTTTTAAGACATAAGCAGTACAATAAAAACAAATAGAAACAACCAAAAGTTAAAAAGCTTGGAGACAAAGTTAAGGTGTAGAGTTTTTATTAGTTTTGTTTTTTGCTTTGTTTATTTATTCAGTGTTAAGTTGTCATCAGTTTAAAATAATGGGTTATAAGGTGTTCTTTGCAAGCCTCATGGTAATCTCAAATCAAAAAACATACAATGGAGACTCAAAAATTAAAAGCAATAGGGTCAGGTGCGGTGGCTCATGCCTGTAATCCCCAGCATTTTGGGAGGCTGAGTTGGGCAGATCACGAAGTTAGGAGTTCGAGACCAGCCTGATCAACATGGTGAAACCCTGTCTCTACTAAAAATACAAAAAATTAGCTGGGTATGGCGATGAGCACCTGTAATCCCAGCTACTCAGGAGGCTGAGGCAGGAAAATCACTTGAACTTGGGAGGCAGAGGTTGCAGTGAACTGAGATGGCACCACTGCACTCCAGCCTGGTCGACAGAGTGAGGCTCCATCTTGAAAAAAAAATAAATAAAAGCAATAAATTAAAACATACCACCAGGGAAAACCATCTTCACTAAAAAGAATACAGGAAAGAAGGGAAGAAGGAAGAGAAGATCCAAACCACAAGAAAACAAATAACAAAATAGCAAGTGTAAGTTCTTACTTATCAATAATAACATTGAATGTAAATGGACTAAAACCTCCAATCAAAAGACATAAAGTGGATGAATGAATTTTTAAAAAAGCAAGACTCAGCAATGCATTGTCTACAAGAATTATGCTGTACTTGTAAAGACACATGTAGATTAAACATAAAGGAATGGCAAAAGATATTCCATGCAAATAGAAATTTAAAAAATCAGGAGTAGCTGTAGTTATATCAGACAAAATAGACTTTAGGACAAAAAAAAAAAAAAACTATAAAAAGAGACAAGGAAGGTTATATAGTGATAAAGGGATCAATTCAGCAAGATGATGTAACAATTGTTACTGTATATGCACCCAACACTGGAGTACATAGATACATAAATATGAAGCAAAAATTATTAAACTAGAGAGAGATAGACCCCAGTACAATAATTGCTGTGGAATTCAACAACCCACTTTCAGCATTGGACAGCTTATCCAGATAGAAAATCAATAAAGAAACATTGAACTTAATCTGCGCTATAGACCGAGTGGACCTAATAGATATTCATAGAACATTTCATCCATTGGCTGCAGAATACACATTATTCTCCTCATCACATAGATCTTCTCAAGGACAGACTATATGTTAATTCACAAAACTAGTCTTAAATTAAAAAAAAATTAAATTTTATCAAGTATCTTCTCTGAACAAAATTGAATAAAATGAGGAATCAATAACGAGGAATTTTGGAAAGTATAAAAACACTTGGAAATTAAACAATATGTTCTGGAATGACAAGTTGGTGTATGAAGAAATAAACAAGGAAATTTAAAAATTTATTGAAACAAATGATAATGGAAACACAATATACCAAAACCTGTGGGATACAGCGAAAGTAGTACTAACAAGAAAGTTTATAGCTAGAAGTGCCTACATCAAAAAATAAGAAAAACTTCAAATAAACAACGTAGTGACATATCTTAAAGAATGAGAAATGCGAGGGCAAAAAAAATCAATATTAGTAGAACAAAATAAATAAAGATCAGAGCAGAAATAAATAAAATTAAAACACAGAACACAGAAGATAAACAAAATGAAAAGTTGGTTTTTTGAAAGAATAGGCAAAATCAACAAAACTTTAACCAGAATGAAAAAGAAAAGAAGAGAGAGGACTCAAATAAATAAAATCAATGATGAAAATGGAGAGATTACAGCTGATACTGCCGAAATACAAAGGATCACTGGAAGCTACTATATGCCAATAAACTAGAAACTTAGAATAAATAAATAAATAAATTCCTAGACACATACAACCTATCAAGATTGAACCATGACGAAATCCAAAATGGGAACAGAACAACAGCAAGGAACAACATCAAAGCTGTAATAAAAAGTCTGCTAGCAAACAGAAGCCAGGGAACTGATGGATTCTCGTTGAATTTTACCAAACATTTAAAAGACGTATACCAATCGTAATTAAACTATTCCAAAAAACTGAGGAGGATGGAATCCTTCATAACTCATTATATGAGGCCAGTATTACACTGATAACAAAACCAGACAAAGACACATCAAAGAAAGGAAACTATATGCCAATATCCCTGGTGAACATTGATGCAGAAATCCTCATCAAAATACTAGCAAATTAAATTCCATAATACATTAAAGTGATCATTCGGAATGACCAAGGGTTTATCTCAGGGACACAAGGATGGTTCAACATATGCAAATCAATCAGTGTGATACATCATATCAAGAGAATGAAGGACAAATACCATATTATCTTTTCGATTGATACTTAGAAAGCATATGATAAAATATAATATCTCTCCACAATAAAAACCCTCAATAAACGGTGTAGAAGGAATATTCCTCAACATAATAAAAGACATATGTGATGGAAACACAGTTAGCATCCAACTAAATGGGGAAAATCTGAAAACCTTTCTTCTGAGAACTAGAAAATGATAAGGATGCCCACTGTCAACATTAGTATTCAATATAGTACTTGAACTCCTAGCTAGTACAATTAAACAAGAGAAAGAAATAAAGGGCATCTAAATTGGAAAGGAAGAAGCCAAATTATCTTCATTTGCAGATGATATGATCTTCTATTTGTAAAAACCTGAAGATTCCACCAAGAAACTATTAGAATTTATCAACAAATTCAGTAAGGTTGCAAGATACAAAATCAACATACAAAAATCAGTAGCATTTCTATATGCCAACAGTGAACAATATGAAAAAGAAATAAGAAAGTAATGCCATTTACAATAGCTAGAAACAAAATTAAATACTAGGAATCAACATAACTAAAGTAGTGAAAGATCCTTGCAATGAAAACTATAAAATACTCATGAAAACATTGAAGAGGACACACAAAGAAATAGTAATATATTTTATGTTTATGGATTGGAAGAATCTATATTGTTAAAATGTCCATAATACCCAAAGCAATCTATAAATTCAATGGAATATCTATGAAAATACCAATGATATTCTTCACAGAAATGGAAATAACAACTGTCAAATTTACATAAAAGCGCAAAAGACCCAGAATAGCCAAAGACATCATGAGCAAAAAGAGCAGAACTGGAGGAATCACATTACCTGACTTCAAATTATACTACAAAGCTATATTAACCAAAACAGCATGGTACCAGCATAACAACAGACACCTTGACCAACTGAGCAGAGTAGAAAAGTCAGAAACAAATTCATACGTGTACATTAAACTCATTTTAAACAAAGGTGCCAAGAACATACATTAAGGAAAGGTCAGTCTCTTCAATAAATGGTGGTGGGAAAACTGGATATCCATATGCAGTGGAAGGAAACTAGACCTCTATCTCTCCCCAGATACAAACACAAAATCAAAATGGATTTAAGACTTAAATCTAAGACCTCAAACTATCAAACTATGGAAGGAAAATCTTGAGGAGACTCTTCAAGACACTGGGTGGGGCAAATATATTTTAAGTAATACTCCATGAACACAGGCAACCAAAGCAAAGATGGTTAAATGGTATCACAGTAAGTTACAAAGCTTCTGCACAGTAGAGGAAATAATCAACAAAGTGAAGAGACAACTCACACAATGGGAGGAAATACATATAAACTATCCATCTGACAAGGGATTAATAACTAGAATATATAAGGAGCTCAAACAACTCAATGTGAAAAAGTATAAATAATCATATAAAAATGGGCAAAAGGTTTGAATAGACATTTCTCAAAGGAAGACATGCAAATGGCAAACAGGCATATGAAAAGATGCTCAATATCATTGACCATCAGAGAAATGTAAATCAAAACTATGATGAGATATCATCTCACCCCAGTTAAAATGGCTTATATCCAAAAGAGAGGAAATAGCAACTGCTAGCACGGATGTGGAGAAAAGAGAACCCATGCGCCTGTTAGTGGGGATGTAAATCAATACAACCTCTATGGAGAACAGTTTGGAAGTTCCTCAAAAATCTGAAAATTGAGCTATCATATGATCTACCAATTCCACTGCTAGATATATACCCCAAAGAAAGGAAATCAGTATACTGAGGAGAGATCTGCACTCCAATGTTTATTGCTGCACTATTTACAATAGCCAAGACTTGAAAACAATCTAAGTGTCCATCAACAGATGATTGGATAAAGAAAATATGGTACATATACAAGTGGAATACTATTCAGCTTAAAAAGGAATGAGATCTTATTTGTAACAACATAGGTGGAACTGGAGCTCATTATGTTAAGTAAAATAAGTCAGGCGCAGAAAGATAGATTTTGCATGTTCTCACTTATTTTGGGGAGCTAAAAATTAAAACAAATGAACTCATGGGGATAGAGGGTAGAAGGATGGTGACAAGAGGCTGGGAAGGATAGTGGACAGGTGGGGAGAAAGTGAGAATGGATACTGGGTAGAAAAAATTAGAGTTACTAAGATCTAGTGTTTGGTAGCACAACAGGGTGAGTATAATAAAAAAAGTTTAATTGCACATATTTAAATAACTGAAAGAGTAGAATTGGATTGTTTGTAACACAAAAGATAAATGCTTGACAAGGTGATAGATATCCCATTTACCCTGATGTGATCACTACATATTGCATGCCTGTATCAAAGTGTTTCATGAACCCTATAAACATATATACCTATTATTTACCCACAAAAATTTAAAATTTAGTTAAAAAATAGTAACTACCTCATAGTATTGTTTGAGTAATAAACAAGAATTTAAATTTCATTATTTGGCACATAGTAGGAACTCAATAATTGGTAACAGTTATGTATAAGGTTAGCTCTTTTCAGGTACCATTTATATTTTTCTGTGAACTCCTTGTTCATTTCCCTTCCCCACTTTTTTTGTTGCTGTTGTTGGGTTATGGTTGTTTTCTTCAGATTTGTAAAGCATTTTTATGTATTAAGAAAATTTTTTCTTTGTCATGTTTTGAAAACTTTTTTCTCATCTTGTTATTTGTCTACAAATTATTTTCCATAGCATTACTTTTTTCATGAATAAATTTTAAATTTTGTGTAGTCTTTTCCCTTTAGGGTTTCAGAGGGTTAAGTCTTGTTTAGAAAGGCCTTTCCATTTCAAAATCACTTTTTGAAAAGGCTCTTATGTTCTCTTGTATTGCTTTTACAATTATTCCCTTTGGTCCATCTGGACATTATTTCGGTATAAGAAGTAAAATCGTAATCTACCATTTTTTTTCTTTTTGAAATGTGTAGCCAGCTGCTCCAGTACTATTGATTGAATATCCTATGTAAGGTGAAATCCTTGTCATCTAACAGATGATTGATGTTCTATTGTTCTTCAAACCCAGTGTGTGGCCCAATCCTAATTCCTCTCACTCTCATTTTTCTTCTGCATTTGACATGAAGAGAAGGTGACTTGAACAGACATATTACTTAGGCAAGTCACTTTCCTTTTTTATAAGTGAAAAATACAGAGGCACAATATAACAGGTTTGGCCTAACTGTAACATCTCTTAAGAGCCTGTGAGAGTTGTTCAAAGAAATAAAAGTTTCTTGTTGAAGGATAGATATAAAACCCTTTCCACATCTAATATTCCATTATATGTGCATATAACAAATAATTACACCATGCCTCTCCTGTTGGATATTTGCATAGTTTTTTCTCCATTAGCTGTTATATATATATATCATCATGCTATTCTCAGATGTACATTTTATTTTCCCTTAGGTCATAGTTTTAAATATGAAATTACTAGGTTAAATGGTACAAATATTTTTAACTTTTTATTGAAATAAAATGTACATGAAAAGAAATGAACATATAAGTGTATAGCTTAAAAAATTTTCAAAATGAACACAATATAACCAACCACCATATCTAGAAAGAGAAGCTTCACTCATGCCCCTCTCAATTACTTCTTCCTCTCAAGGGTAAGGCCCGTCAGGACCTCTAACAGTATATATTAGTTTTGCCTGATTTTTGAATTTTATATGTGTTTTAAATCATAGAGCAGGTTGTTGTTTTGTTTCTGGCTTCTTTCATTCAAAATTGTTTGAGATATTTATCCTCTTTGTTGTATATACTTACAGATCAAGTCATTTTTAATGGCTATTTTATTGTGTGAATGTACCATAATTCATTTATTCATTTTACTGTTAATGGATATATACCTTTTTTTACAATCGTGAATGATGCTGCTGTGAACACTGCAGTGTATGCATTTCTGTTGGATATATACTTAGAAGTGGTTGTATACATTAGAAATTACTATTGTGTATATACCTTAGAAATTACTGGATCATAGGGTATGCATGTATGAAGCTATTGTGGATTTTTAAACCAAATTGCTTTCCAGAAATGTATGTTTATGACAGTTGAAAAAAACTCCACTCTTATGTGATAGACACTTTTTTTTAAAGATTTTATTTAATGCTCATAATAACCCTGCGGGATAACTGATATTATTTGTATTTTATTAATGAAAAATTGAGATGTTAAATAATATGCCCAAGGCCACAGTTAGAAAATGACATAACCAGGATTTGTACCCAGATTTGTCTGACTTCCAAGGGCATGCTGCTTCTACTATACATCCTGTATTAGTTTCCTAGGACCGTTGTAACAAAGCACAAGAAACTGTGCAGCTTAAAACAACAGAAATTTATTGTCTCACGGTTCTGGAGGCCAAAAGTCTGAAATCAAGGTGTTGACAGAGTCGGGCTCTTTTTCCTAGCTTCTAGTTGTTATTAGCAATCTTTGGCATTTCTTGGTTTGCAGCTGCATAACTCCAATATCTCCCTCCCTCATTGCATGACCACCTTTCCCTATGCAACTGTGTCTTCGTGTAACTGCTGTGTATATGTCTCTTCTGGTCTTATAAGGACACCTATCATATTGGACTAAGGACCCACCCTACTCCAGTATGATCTCAGCTTAATTGCATCTGTAAAGACTGTATTTCCAAATCAGTTTACAGCTACCGGGAGTTTGGACTTCAACATAGCTTTCTGGGGGACACAATGTAACTCACACTCCTTCTTAGTAATTTCAACCCATGCATCATGGTGGAAAAACAGTTACCATGTTGTTTAAAATTGTGGTTTTCATTACCTAGAGTCAATGCCTGTGAGACACCCACCTGCAGCAACAGCACTTTTATGTGACTTGCCAGGAGAATGCAGTGGTTGTGCTGAGTTTAGTTCAAGACTAATGTTTTTTTGCACTTGATCGGCTCAGCAATCCAAACATCCATAACACTGGATAGTATTCTAATTGGAGCCTTGCATTCTCATATACACTAGGACAAAGAGATATAGAGATCAGGCAAGGCCTAGGTTGAGGAAGGTTATGTCTATTTATTTCTGCAGATAGGCTGCAGTATTTCAAAAACCTTGAATTTCTATTGTTGGCAAGGTGAACTTGTCAAGTGCTGCTATTTTTTCTCTCCCCAGGAATCTTTGTTTCCTCTCAAACACCAGAGGAAGAATAATCAGTACCTGTGTTTTGTAATGAGCACCTGCCAGGGGCCACAAAGCATCCAAGAGATTTGGTGCATATCATTTCAAATTCTTAACAAAATCTTTAAGGTAGTTCTTCATACAAATACAGCCCTTAGAATTAGTCCTAATGATGAAAGGCAAAGCATAGCACCTGGCGGACAATGTAATCCAAAGGAGGAGGGCATGTATCAGTGATGGATATTGTGTGGCAAATCAGTGATGGATGCTCTGTGGCATCATCAATCTTGATGTTATGGATATAATTAGAGACCGAAAGAGCTTGACTCACTTTGCTTCAGATGGGACATCTTGAGTCCAGGCTTCAGGTTTTGGTGTCCAGCAGGATAAATCTGCTAGGTGCAGTCTCTCTTGAAAGTTATGAGGGACATATCATTCAGATCTGTTTTCAGAAGCGGGCACAGATTGAAGATGAATCAGCATGAAGAGAGAGGTATAGTGCCCCTCAAGAAGCTACGTAGTCCATGCTCTTATACTGGGGCAAAACCATACTCAAATCAAAGCCCTAAGGGCAGATAATTTAAATTCCAGTTAGGTAGATGGGCAAGTGGTAGGGGAGGATAATGTCCAAAAAACTTAGAGAGTTTCCTTGTTTCTTCAGTGCAAGGGTCACAAACTAGTGACCCAACTTTTGAATCCATTCCACAGGCATTATTTGCTTATCCCACATAGTTTTCTTGTTTTTGAAGAAATTCAGTTGCTGTCACCCAAAAAATCCAGGGACTTTCTTATAAAAGCCTATATTTCTGGCTTATTTTTTAAAAGGCAATTGGGACTACATTCCAACATGGCCCAGTAGCAGGGACTCCCTTTCAAAGGGCAGACTCCTGATTTGCCATGGTCTACTTCAGATTTGATGATTGGTCACTCTTTGGTGTTATCTACTTGACCCCTGCACCATTTGAGTCTGTGATCGCTGCTCTAGATCTTTGACTAGAAAAGATTTGGGATCAAGCCAGTTCCAACTCTTCACAATAATAAAACCAAGCAAATCAAAACGCCATCAAAATAGAGATCGGTTCTTTAGGGAGTGGCAAAAATGTTCTAAAATTGATTGTGGTGGCTCATGCCTGTAATCTCAGCACTTTAGGAGGCCAAGGAGGGAAGATCACTTGAGGCCAGGAGATTGAGATCAGCCTGGTTAACATGGTTAAACCCCGTCTCTACTAAAAATACAAAAATTAGCCGGGCGTGGTGGTGTGTGCCCGTAGTCCCAGCTACTCAGGAGGCTGAGGATGATGATCACTTGAACCCAGGAGGTGGAGGTTGCAGTGAGCTGAGATCTTACCATTGCAGTCCAGCCTGGACCACAGAGAGAGACTCTGTCTCAAAAAAACAAATAAAATAAAATTGATTATTGTGATTGTTACACAAGTTTGTGAATGTACTAAAAACATTGAATTATAAACGTCAAATGGCTGAATTATGTGATGTGACATATCTCCAAAAGCTGCTAAAAATAGACATTGGACATAGATTTAGAGAAGGAAACACAAATGACAAATCAACTCCTCAATACTAGTCTCTGTCATTAAACTCTTTAGAAGGTCTCTAGTATTGCAGTTTTGGGGTGGAAGCAAATTTGAGTGGTTAAGAGCTTGAAAAATTAAGATTAAAAAATAGTACCTACTCCATGGGGTTGTTAGAAGTAAACAAGACAATCCCTGTAAAGCACACGGCACTCTTCCTGGTACATAGAAAACAATGGATGAATGTTGGTATTATTGATTGCTATGACACAAAAGGGACTTAACAAAACTTAGCCTAATAACACTGAGATTGTATACTCAGCTGGCACCCTGAATCTGGATCAGGTCTTCCCAGGGCCTCTCCAAATATCTGGTCAGTTCTAGGTGGCTACAGATCCTCAACCAGAACATTAAGAGCTTCAGAGGCTCTTAAGTCATGAAGGAAAAAATTAGCATGCAAATACTGGAGTATGTAGGGAAGTGGGGGAAACTCGTTTATGCCTTATTTAAGCAAAGTGATATAGTAGAGTCTCCACAATGCTGAGAGTAGGAGACCTCCGTTCTAATTTTGCTTCCACTTCAAATTGGATTACCCTTTAAAAGGTACTAATTTTGTTACATTTGAATTTCCCCATATATTGAAGGACAATGGTATTTATTTTGCCTACCTCACAGACCAAGTAAGAAAGAAAGCATGGGAGATACTTGGAATGGCAAAAAAAATTCACATAAGATACACACACACACACACACACACACACACATATATATATATATATAAATCTGACCCTAACCCTAATTGGGTGACAGGTGTGGCCGCAATCAGGTGACAGGCATACCCTCACAGAAATGGTAAGGGGGCTAAGACTCGTTTAACAATAGAGGGGATGGATTTATGGTTTTTGAACTATTGTCTTTGTAAAGACTCCCTAGAAAATGGTGAAGCTCTTGGCAATCAGAACAGATGCAGCCAGGGCTACCATATGCCATGAAAGAAAAAGAGCTTCTGGCAAAGCAAAATCATCAAACCAATGTCCTTACCCTATTACAGAATGGAAAATGTCAGCTTCCCTAGATTACAGGGTAGGACTCCAAAGCAGAGAAAATTACATTCACACCCAGAAATGGGAAATTTCTTCTCTGAGAAGATCTAAGCTGTCATTAGGAGAGTGGGTGGGTGGCTGTGACTTTTTTTTTTCTTCTGACATTCTTGATGAATCTCCTAAAATTCTAAGAGGGGTTTAGAATTGGATTAACCCTGTTATATCTTCTCTCCAGAGAAGTCCAGATAACTTCAGATAATTCATCCAATGACTATGGAATAGGTAGGGGCATTTTGACAGTGAAACAGTTAGTAGGTTGCACTAACGAACCAAGCACAGGTGTATTTACCTCACGTAGGGCCTGGAAGTACCAAGGCTTGAGGAACAGCTAATTCTTAATGTTCCCCAAAATAGCCTTCCAGTTGGAATTGGTGGAAGTAGTCACCAGCCCCTCCTTCTAACTCATTTTGTTGTGTCAAGAGATGTTTTACTATAAAAGAGTTAAAGGAGGGAGCTGAAAGAGGAGAAATAAGGTGAAAATATTCCTGGGACACAACAGGAGGATAAGCGAGCCCTGCCAACAGACACGTAATATGTTAGGCAGTGCACAGAGGGATTAAGACCATGGGCTGTGGCACCAAACAGACCTGATTTACATCCTGGCTCTGTCACTTAGGTCCTGGGCCAAATTTAAATGGAATTAAAAGAATACTGATTTCATGCAGTCTTTTTGAGGAGAAAAATGAGAATGCATACTTAAAGCAGGTAGCACATTGCTTGGCACATAGGAAGTGCTAAAAGTAGCAGTAGTCATTATGGGTTCTTCAGCAGACCATTCAAAGCCCTTCCCAATTCAACCCAAGTTTATTTTTCTAGATTTATGTCCCATTACTGATAGCCACATATCATATGTCTGGCCACATAGAGCCCACAGAATTGTTCACCCGCCCCAGATTTCATCATACTTATCTACATCTTACATTCTTTGCTTATGCTCATCTTTCTGCCTAATATACCCTTCCTTTTTTTCTGCCAGGTAAAAACCATGTATGCATCAGGGCCCAGTTAAAGTTCCACCACTCTTGTAAAGCTTTCACTTTTTTAAAAATCCAGGTCGGATTAAAACTTCCCTCTTTGTATTCCTGTTATATTTTTTATTATAATGTGTTAAGTGCCATACTAGCATTATCAACAGCTGTACATGTGTTAGTGATCTAAATGAATTTATGAGAACAAGGGTTCTGTTGTATTTTTATATCACTGGCAAAATAACTGGCATGTAGTAAGCATTCATTAGAGTTTATTGACTAAAACTGGATTTGTCAAGATTGTTGACACCTATTCCACCTATTTCACAATAGGCTACCATAAAGAAAAATTGTGAGAATATATGTGAAAACACTAAAAAATAGGGAAATTTGTACAAATGTAAGGTCTTAGTTACCCAGAATTCATGCTGGAGAATCTAAATAAAGAGAATTTTTCTCTAGTCCTGGCAAATGTTAATCTATATGCATATTAATGATCCCAGTGCATTTACAGCTCATGAAGTGCCTTCTGAATTATCATGAACTTTTACGAAAAGAAAAGTGTTCTGGTTCCTTGGTATTTGGGAATTTGTGGACAATGTAAATGATACAGTATTTTATGTCACTGAAACATTTACTATACTTGTGTTTGAGTCTGATTTTGACTTCTACTCCATAAGCTCTGTAAAAAGGAAATTGGTCTTCTATTTATGTGCTATCCACAACAGTGCTTAGCAGAATTGCTGGATGCATTGGAACTCTTGATAAGTAGTGGTTGAACATAACTGAATTGAGGGAAGTATGTAAAGCAGTTAATGCATAGAATAAAGAGACAGTTTAGCCCAGAAAACCATTAAAGAAACAGATAGATCAATCTGAGAATCAATTTTATCCAATTTGGTAATAATATTTTAATAATTTTATTACTAACAATATTTTTTATTATTATTATACTTTAAGTTCTAGGGTACATGTGCATAACGTGCAGGTTTGTTACATATGTATACTTGTGCCATGTTGGTGTGCTGCACCCATCAACTCGTCAGCACCCATCGATTCGTCATTTATATCAGGTATAACTCCCAATGCAATCCCACCCCCCTCCCCCCCATGATAGGCCCCGATGTGTGATGTTCCCCTTCCCGAGTCCAAGTGATGTCATTGTTCAGTTCCCACCCATGAGTGAGAACATGCGGTGTTTGGTTTTCTGTTCTTGTAATAGTTTGCTAAGAATGATGGTTTCCAGCTGCATCCATGTCCCTACAAAGGACACAAACTCATCCTTTTTTATGGCTGCATAATATTCCATGGTGTATATGTGACACATTTTCTTAATCCAGTCTGTCACAGATGGACATTTGGGTTGATTCCAAGACTTTGCTATTGTGAATAGTGCCGCAATAAAGATACGTGTGCATGTGTCTTTATAGCAGCATGATTTATAATCCTTTGGGTATATACCCAGTAGTGGGATGGCTGGTCATATGGTACATCTAGATCTAGATCCTTGAGGAATCACCATACTGTTTTCCATAATGGTTGAACTAGTTTACAATCCCACCAACAGTGTAAAAGTGTTCCTATTTCTCCACATCCTCTCCAGCAACTGTTGTTTCCTGACTTTTTAATGATTGCCATTCTAACTGGTGTGAGATGGTATCTCATTG
>NC_045445.1:41611335-41629718 GCF_002776525.5 Piliocolobus tephrosceles | reverse complement strand
TTTGAGAAATGTCTGTTCATATCCTTTGCCCACTTTTTGATGGGGTTATTTGTTTTTTTCTTGTAAGTTTGTTTGAGTTCTTTGTAGATTCTGGATATTAGCCCTTTGTCAGATGAGTAGATTGCAAAAATTTTCTCCCATTCTGTAGGTTGCCTGTTCACTCTGATGGTAGTTTCTTTTGCTGTGCAGAAGCTCTTTAGTTTAATGAGATCCCATTTGTCAATTTTGGCTTTTGCTGCCGTTGCTTTTGGTGTTTTAGACATGAAGTCCTTGCCCATGCCTATGTCCTGAATGGTACTACCTAGATTTTCTTCTAGGGTTTTTATGGTATTAGGTCTAACATTTAAGTCTCTAATCCATCTTGAATTAATCTTCGTATAAGGAGTAAGGAAAGGATCCAGTTTCAGCTTTCTACTTATGGCTAGCCAATTTTCCCAGCACCATTTATTAAATAGGGAATCCTTTCCCCATTTCTTGTTTTTGTCAGGTTTGTCAAAGATCAGATGGTTGTAGATGTGTGGCATTATTTCTGAAGGCTCCGTTCTGTTCCATTGGTCTATATCTCTGTTTTGGTACCAGTACCATGCTGTTTTGGTTACTGTAGCCTTGTAGTATAGTTTGAAGTCAGGTAGCGTGACGCCTCCGGCTTTGTCCTTTTGACTTAGGATTGTCTTGGCAATACGGGCTCTTTTTTGGTTCCATATGAACTTTAAAGCAGTTTTTTCCAATTCGGTGAAGAAACTCATTGGTAGCTTGATGGGGATGGCATTGAATCTATAAATTACCTTGGGCAGTATGGCCATTTTCACAATATTGATTCTGCCTATCCATGAGCATGGTATGTTCTTCCATTTGTTTGTGTCCTCTTTGATTTCACTGAGCAGTGGTTTGTAGTTCTCCTTGAAGAGGTCCTTTATATCCCCTGTAAGTTGGATTCCTAGGTATTTTATTCTCTCTGAAGCAATTGTGAATGGAAGTTCATTCATGATTTGGCTCTCTCTTTGACTGTTACTGGTGTATAAGAATGCTTGTGATTTTTGCACATTAATTTTGTATCCTGAGACTTTGCTGAAGTTGCTTATCAGCTTAAGGAGATTTTGGGCTGAGACAATGGGGTTTTCTAAATATACAATCATGTCATCTGCAAACAGGGACAATTTGACTTCTTCTTTTCCTAACTGAATACCCTTGATTTCTTTCTCTTGCCTGATTGCCCTAGCCAGAACTTCCAACACTATGTTGAATAGGAGTGGTGAGAGAGGGCATCCCTGTCTTGTGCCAGTTTTCAAAGGGAATTTTTCCAGTTTTTGCCCATTCAGTATGATATTAGCTGTGGGTTTGTCATAAATAGCTCTTATTATTTTGAGGTACGTTCTATCAATACCAAATTTATTGAGCGTTTTTAGCATGAAGGGCTGTTGAATTTTATCAAAAGCCTTTTCTGTATCTATTGAGATAATCATGTGGTTCTTGTCTTTGGTTCTGTTTATATGCTGGATTACGTTTATTGATTTGTGAATGTTGAACCAGCCTTGCATCCCAGGGATGAAGCCCACTTGATCATGGTGGATAAGCTTTTTGATGTGCTGCTGAATCCGTGTTGCCATTATTTTATTGAGAATTTTTGCATCAATGTTCATCAGGGATATCGGGCTAAAATTTTCTTTTTTTGTTGTGTCTCTGCCAGGCTTTGGTGTCAGGATGATGTTGGCCTCATAAAATGAGTTAGGGAGGATTCCCTCTTTTTCAATTGATTGGAATAGTTTCAGAAGGAATGGTACCAGCTCCTCCTTATACCTCTGGTAGAATTCAGCTGTGAATCCATCTGGTCCTGGACCTTTTTTGGTTGGTAGGCTATTAATTATTGCCTCAATTTCAGAGCCTGCTATTGGTCTATTCAGGGATTCAACTTCTTCCTGGTTTAGTCTTGGAAGAGTGTAAGTGTCCGGGAAATTATCCATTTCTTCTAGATTTTCTAGTTGATTTGCATAGAGGTGTTTATAGTATTCTCTGATGGTAGTTTGTATTTCTGTGGGGTTGGTGGTGATATCCCCTTTATCATTTTTAATTGCGTCTATTTGATTCTTCTCTCTTTTGTTCTTTATTAGTCTTGCTAGCGGTCTGTCAATTTTGTTGATCTTTTCAAAAAACCAACTCCTGGATTCATTGATTTTTTGGAGGGTTTTTTGTGTCTCTATCTCCTTCAATTCTGCTCTGATCTTAGTTATTTCTTGCCTTCTGCTAGCTTTTGAATGTGTTTGCTCTTGCTTCTCCAGTTCTTTTAATTGTGATGTTAGAGTGTCAATTTTAGATCTTTCGAGCTTTCTCTTGTGGGCATTTAGTGCTATAAATTTCCCTCTACACACTGCTTTAAATGTGTCCCAGAGATTCTGGTATGTTGTATCTTTGTTCTCATTGGTTTCAAAGAACATCTTTATTTCTGCCTTCATTTCATTATGTAACCAGTAGTCATTCAGGAGCAGGTTTTTCAGTTTCCATGTAGTTGAGCGGTTTTGATTGAGTTTCTTAGTCCTGAGTTGTAGTTTGATTGCACTGTGGTCTGAGAGACAGTTTGTTATAATTTCTGTTCTTGTACATTTGCTGAGGAGTGCTTTACTTCCAATTATGTGGTCAATTTTGGAATAAGTGCGATGTGGTGCTGAGAAGAATGTATATTCTGTTGATTTGGGGTGGAGAGTTCTATAGATGTCTATTAGGTCTGCTTGCTGCAGAGATCAGTTCAATTCCTGGATATCCTTGTTAACTTTCTGTCTCGTTGATCTGTCTAATGTTGACAGTGGAGTGTTGAAGTCTCCCATTATTATTTGGGAAGGCCAAAATAAGAAGTCAAGAAAGCACAAAATATGGAGTACAGTTGGTCAGTACGGGATTTATCAAGCACATACTTGTAGGTTCCTTGCAAAGAGAGCTTCACCTAGAGGTGAAGATACAATTTTAAGGTGACAGCCCAAAATTTCTTTCTAAAAGGATCCATTTCCAGTACAGCCTAATGGTCTGAGTGGATTGAGTCTTCTGTAAAACTGCCTTATTATGCGATCTTCTTGCATAGACTCATGCCAACTCAAGAGTTGCAAATGCTTGGCCCAGGTGGTGTCCTTCCCCATTCCTGGATCCATGGCAATGGTTTTAAATAGATCACAGTATTCTTTCTTATTATCTAGAATCAACCTTAGAATCATTCTTGATATAGCACTGCAAATGGCCACTACCAATTGACAAGATTTGGCATGTGAATTGAAACCTATTTGCTATCTATGATCCAGAAAACATGGATTATTTGCAAGCTGAGAGATAGCTGGCATCATAGATAGCAAACTCCAATAATCACCGTGTCTGTAGTATTCTGATGCTAGTCAGCAAAGGAGGGTTCCTTCCCTGGTCTTACCTTTGATTGTTGCTCTGGTCATCCCTGACACACCAGCAGCATTTTTTTTCTTCTAAGTGAAAGAAAATAAATTTACTAGGCATGAGGTACCTTTAAGAGGGCCTCAGGGATCAAGATCAGTGTTGTCCCCTGACTTGTTGTACACCCAAGCCCTCAAAAACCTGAAGAATATAATGTTGACTAAAAACTCTTAGAGTCTAGATTCTGCTTGTAAATTGCTTCTTTAATATCAGTTCTCCCCTGCAAGCTAAGATGTAGCTGGAAAAGAATTGGATTATGATTAAGATGGACCTTGCTTCTAGTGCTGTCTTTGCATCCTTAGTTATAGTTCTCCCCTCTGAGCCTCAGCTTTCCCATCTGAATAATGGAGATAGTAATTCCTACTTCAACTACCAAGTGGCTTGTTATGAAAGTGTTAAGTTATTTGTTTTCTTTTTTGATTATTTTATTTTATGTCACTATTACTCAAATATTTTGTCCCATATTGCTGGGTGGAATTATGTTTGGCTCAAAATAATATTTAAATTGAGTGATTAATTTACAAGCATGTCTTTGTGTTGTTTTATTTCATTATGTGTGTGTGTATGGGGGGGGGGGCTTCCTGTGATTTTTATGCCAAACTGTAAACGACAGGAGAATCGATTGACTAACTCCTTAACCATGTGTCTGGCAATGAGATCAATTCCTTTCAAGTATAGATAAAGGGACTTTGTCGATACATGTGGATTATGGATGTATGAAGGCAAAGCAACTTACTGATCCCCCCAAGTACTTGGCTGTCAACTCAAACTAGTGGTCAGTCTTTGACAGGAAAGGAAACAGAGGTTCATAGAATCTACTGGTCAATAGCACCCCCCCCCCACCCCCAAGTGCCCTGGTTATATAGCATGATTCTACGTGAAAAGATCACATAATAAGCCAGTTTTACGGAAGACTCAATCCACTCTGACCATTAGGCTGTACTAAAAAAATGGATTATTTTATAAAGAAGTTCTGGGCTGTCACCTGAAAATTATATTTTTACCTCTATATGAAACTCTCATTGCAAGGAACCTAGAAGTTTGTGCTTGATAAATCCCATACTGACCAACTGTACTCCACATTTTGTGCTGTATTGACTTCTTGTTTTGGCCACCTTGTGTTCCTGATTCTTGTTTTAGAAGATGTTTCTAGTTTCCTGGGGCTCCACAAGGATGTCTCATGAGCTTCTTTATGTGATTTTAAAAAATGGTCTTGCTACAAATGAATTAATGCAAATTTGAAAAATATACTATGTGGTTTATCTCCCTGGCTTCAAATCCCTATTTCATTCAAACTAGTACATTTGTCAGTTGACATCCTACCCAGGTCCTGGGGCTGTACTTATCTTTATCTAACATCCTGCTTATCTAATATCCTAAAACCCAGAATTAGGTTTTAACTTACATGGGTTGTACTTTCCCGTGTTTTCTCTCTCTGCCCAGGTTCATTTTACAAATCAGGATACTCAGTCCCGATTGCTGAAACCAGTCTTTAGTTCATGCACCTAATGTCTGGGATGATTTTGTAAACTCCCCTCATAGATTAATGAGAATCAACTATGTAAATCCAAAAGGAGAGTTTTTTCCAGTTGGAACTTAATACTTGTAGACTTAAAATAAATGAAAGAACATAAATTAATTCAAATACAGTTATGACAATCCCAGGACATGCCTGGAAGAATGTTCATGAAAAACCTTTAATAAATATACTATTTTCAAGGCAGCAAATGCATAGATGTTGTTAATATCTTTGGGGAGCTATGGCTTTAACAGAATTATTTCCACTTACAGATTCTCTTTGGTCTAGCTAAACACAATCTGATTTATCTTCTGGACTTTGGGTTGTAGAAAAGTTCACAGGCATTGCAAACCACTCATTGAAAACATAAAGGCTGATTATCATTGTGTGAGGAGGCTGAAAATAAATCTTCTGGCAACTGCTACATCTGAGGTTGTGGTGAATGACCTTCTTGGATTAGTGCCCAAGACATGAATCTTTCATGTGCACAGTTCTGCTAAGGTTACAACTAATCTGAAGCATACTGGGTAGCAATTTAATAAATGGCCCCATGTGAGAAGCAGGTTAAAAGCACTAATGTCATAATGTCTACCTAGGAAAAAGGCTTTCGATTGCCTGGATTTTCTTTTTTTCTAACATATGGGAAAGGTATAGAAAGATTAAAACTGGGAATTTAAGAAATATCTTACTGAAGTTGGTTTTTTTTACATTAATATATTTTATTATTAGAGCAGTTTTAGGCTCATAACAAAATTAAGCAGAAAGTACAGAGAGATCTCATATGTTCCCTGACGCCCTCGCCTCCCACAAACTCCCCCATTGTCAACATCCTGCACCACAGTGGTATATTTTTTATGATGGATGAACCTACATTGATGCATTATTATCATCCAAAGTCCATGGTTGACATTAGGATTCACTCTTGCTGTTGTATATTCTATGTGTTTTGATAAATGTATAATAGCATGTATCTATTGTACTATTGTACAGAATAGTTTCACTGCCCAAAAATCCTCTGTGCTCTGCCTTTTCATCCCTCCCTTTCCTCTACCTCCTGGCAGTCACTGATCTTTCTGCTTTCTCTGTACTTTTGCCTTTTCCAGAAGGTCATATAGTTGCAACTATACAGTAATAACCTTTTTAGATTGACTTCTTGCACTTTGTAATATGCATTTAAGTTTCCTTTATGTGTTTTCATGGCTTCATTGCTCATTTCTTTTAGTGATGAATAGTATTACATTACATCCAGTAAATACATAACTGGATGTACCCCAGTTTATTAATCGAGTCACCTTTATTAATCTTGGTTACTTCCAAGTTTTGGTAATTATGAATAAAGCTACTGTAAACATCAGTGTGCAAATTTTTGTAAGGACTTAAGTTTTCATTTCCCTTAGGTAAGTACCAAAGAGTGTAATTGCTGGATCATATGGTAAGAGGACGATTAGTTTTGTCAGAAACCACCAAACTGCCTTCCAAAGGGGTTGTACTGTTTTGCATTCTCACCAGCAATGAATAAGAGTTCCTGTTGTCCACATCCTGACCAGCATTTGGTGGTGTCAGTGTTTGGGATTTTGGCTACTCTAATAGATATGCAGTAATAACTCACTGTTATTTTAATTTGCAATTCTCTAATGACATATGATGTTGAATGCCCTTTTATATGCTTACTTACCATCTATATATCTTCTTTGGTGAGATATCTGTTCAGGTATTTTGCTTACTTTTTAATCAGGTTTTTAAAAATGTCCTTATTGTTGAGTTTTAAAGATTCTCAGTATATTTTGGACAATATAGTCCTTTATCAGATGTGCCTTTTATAAATATTTTTCCCAATCCTCAGCTTATCTTCGCACTCTCTTAACATTGTCTTTCACAGAGCAGAAGGTTTTTATTTTAATGAAGTCCAACTTCTCAATTATTGATTTCTTGGTTTGCACATATGGTGTTGTATCTAAAGTCATCGCCATATCCAAGGTCATAAAGGTTTTCTCCTATATTGTCTTCTGAGAGTTTTATTGTTTTTTATTTTTAATTTAGGTCTATGATATATTTTGTGTTAATTTTTTGAAAGGTATAAGGTCTGTGTCTAGATTCATGATTTTTGCATGTGGATGTCCAGTTGTTCTAGCACCATTTCTTGAAAAGACTGTCTTTGTTCCAGTGTATTGCTTTTGTGCCTTTATTAAAGATCAGTAGACTACATTTATATAGGTCTATTTCTGAAATCTCTATTCTATTTCATTAGTTTATTCATTTATTCTTTCACCAATACCACATTGATATCTTTATATTAAATTTTGAAATCCAGTAGTATCAGTCCTCTGATTTTGTTCTTCTCCACATACATTTTAGAATTAGTCTGTTGATAGCCACTAAACAACTTGCTATGATTTTTGATTTGGGATTGTGTTGACTACATAGATCAAATTGGAAAGAACTGACATCTCGAACATATTGAATCTTCCTATCCTTGAATCTGGAATAGCTCTTTATTTAGTTCTTCTTTTATATATTTTATCAGAGTTCTGTAGTGCCTCTATAAGGATCTTGTACATGTTTTTAAAGATTTATACCTAAGTATTTTATTTTGTGGATGCCAATGTAAACGGCAATGTGTTTTTAATTTCAAATTCCACTTGTTAATTGCTGTTATATAGGAAAGCAGTCAGATTTTTCTACACGGATGATCGTATCACCTGCAAAAAAAGTTTTATTTTGTATTCCCTATCTATCTATATTTATTTCATTTTCTTGCCTTATTAGATTAGGTAGGGCTTTCAGTACAACATTGAACAAACCTACGCGTTCTGCACTTGCATCCCGGAGCTTAAAGTAAAACAAAACAAAACAAAATGAAATAAAATAAATAAAATCAGAATAGGCCTATATCTGTTAAAAAGTCAAATAAACAAGTAATTACCTACAAAAAACAGAAGGTGCCAGGCCCAGATGAGCTTAGCAGTAAATTCTATAAAACATAAAAGAAAGAAATTATACCAATTCTCTACAATATCTTCCAGAAGATATAAGCAAGGGAAATACTTCCTAACTCTTACATGAGAACAGCATTGCTCTAATATTAAAATCAGATAAAGTCATTACAAGAAAAGAAAACTGAGGCCCAATATTTCTTATAAGCATAAATACAATAATCTTTGATAAAATATTAGGAAATAAAATCCAACAATGTATAAAAGTCATTACACACTATGACCAAGTGGGATGTATGTCAGGTACCCAAGGCTGGTTCAAAATTCAAAAATCAATTAATGTAATCCTTCACATCGATAGGCTAATGAAGGAAAACATCACATGATCATATCAAGAGATGCAGAAAAGCAGGTTGACAAAATCAAACATCTATTCCTGAGAAAAATTCTCAGCCAACTAGGAATAGAGAAAAAAACTTCTCAGTTTGATAAAGAACATCCTTATCTATTGCTTACCTAGAGCTAACATCATGCTTAATGTGAGAAACTCAAAGTTTTCCTGCTAAGATCAGGAACAAAGCAAGGTATCACCTCTCACTACTAGTTTTCAATGTTGTACTGAATATTTTTTATTATTTATTTTCTCCTACTTTGGATTTTTTCCTTATTTTTCTAGCTTCCTTATTTTTGATTTGGGATTGTGTTGAATACATAGATCAAATTGTAAAGAACTGACATCTCGAACATATTGAATCTTCCTATCCTTGAATCTGGAATAGCTCTTTATTTAGTTCTTCTTTTTTATATTTTATCAGAGTTCTTTTATATATTTTATCTCCTAAGGTAGAAGCTTAAATTAATAATTTAAACATTTTCTTCTTTTCTAATATATGCATTTAATGCTATAAATTTCCCTTTAAGTACTGCTTTTGCTGCATTCTACAACTTCTGATAAAATGTATTTTATTTTTTTATTTTGTTATTATTATTTTAGTAGTTTTTCTGGTACAGGTGGTTTTGGGTTACATGGATCAATTCTTTGGTGGTGATTTCTGGGATTTTGGTGTACGCATCACCTGAGCAGTGTATACAGTACCCAATATGTAGTCTTTTAACCCTCATCCCCATCCCACCCTTCCCCTCTGAGTCCCCAAAGTTCATTATATTATTCTTACACCTTTGCATCCTCATAACTTAGCTCCCACTTGTAAGTGAGAACATGTGATATTTGGTTTTCCATTCCTTAGTTACTTTACTGAGAACAATGGCCTCGAGTTCCATCCAAGTTGTGGCAAAATACATTATTTTGTTCCTTTTCATGGCTGAGTAGTAATCCATGGTGTGTGTATACCACTTTTCTTTATCCATTCATTGGTCAATGAACACTTAAGTTAGTTCCATATCTTTGCAATTGCAAATTGTGTTTCTATAAACGTGTGTGTACATTCATCTTTTTCATATAATGACTTATTTCCCTTTGCATAGATACCAAGTAGTGGGATTGCTGGATCAAATGGTAGTTCTAGTTTTAATTCTTTAAGAAATCTCCATACTGTATTTTCATTTCTATTTATTTCAAAATATTTTTAAAATTTCTCTGAATACATCCTCTTTGACCCATGTATTTTTAGAACTGGGTTGTTTAATCTCCAAGTATTTGGGATTTTCCAGCTACCTTTCTGTTATTTATTTTTGGTTTAATTGTACTGTGGTCTGAAAGCAGACATTGCATGATTTCCGTAATTTTAAATTTGTTAAGGGGCATTTTCTGACCCAGAGTGTAGTCTATCTTGATGAATGTTCCATGTGATCTTAAGAAGAATGTGGACCCTGCTGTCAGGTGAATTTTTCTGTGGATGTCAATCGTATAGATTCGTTTGATAGTGCTTTTGAGTTGAACTATGTCCTTGCTGGTTTTCTGCCTGCTAGGTCTGTCCTTTTCTAAGATAGAAATGTTAAAGTCTCCAACTATAACAGTGGATTCATCTATTTCTTCTTGCAATTCTATCGGTTTTTGCCACAGGTATTTGGAGACTCTCTCATTAGGCACATATACACTAAAGATTGCCAGGTTTTCTTGTACTGTCCCTGTATTTTTCTGTAATTCCCCTTTACCCCTAATAACTTTCCTTGCCCTGAGGTCTGCTGTGTCTTAAATTAATATAGCTACTCCAACTTTTAAAATGAGTGCTAGAATGGTATGTCTTTCTTCTTCCCTTTACTTTTAATCTAAATGTATCTTTATATTTAAAGTGGATTTCTTGTAGACAACATATACTTGGGTCTTGTTTTTCAATACAATCTGATAGTCTGTCTTTAAATTGATGTATTGAGACCACTGGTGTTTAAGGTGATCATTGACATGGTTGGATAAATATCTACTATATTGTTACTGTTTTCTTTTTATTGCCCTTGTTCTTTGTTTCCTCTTTTATCTTCCACAGATTTTCAGCCTTTTTTTGATTTTAATTAAACGTCTTATGAGATTCCCTTTTCTCTCCTTTCTTAGAATATTAATTTTATTTCTTTTTATAATATTTCCCTTTTATAATTTTTGATGATTGCCTTAGTGTTTGCAATATACATTTACAACTAACCCAAGTCGACTTTTAAATAACACCATACCATTTCATGGATAACACAAGTACCTTATAATAACAAATATTCCTAATTCTTCCCTCATTTTCCTTGTATCATTGTTGTCATGTACATAAGCAAATTTATGTTGCCATTATTATTTAGAACAAACTGTTGTCCATTAGATCAGTTAAGCAAAAAACCAAAAAATGAATAAAAGTTTTTATTTCACCTTTACTTATTACTTTTCTAATACTCTTCCTTATTTTTTGTAGATCTGGGTTTCTGACCAATATCATTCCACTCTCTAAAACACTTCTTTTAACATTTATTGCAAGGCATGTCTACTGGCAACAAATTTCCTCAATTTTATTTTTCATCTGAGAAATTCTTTTTTTCCTTCACTTTCGAAGGATAATTTTGTAGGGTATAGAATTCTATGTTGGGAGAGGAGTTTTCTGTTAACATCTTAACTATTTCACTCTACTCTCTTCTTGCTAGCATGGTGTCTGAATAGAAATCGGATGTAATTCTTATTTTTGCTTCTCTATAGATAAGATTTTTTTTGTCTCTTGCTCCTTTGAGGATATTTATTTATCTTTGATTTTCTCAAGTTTAAATATAACATGCCTAGGTGTATTTTTTGGCATTTATCATGCTTAATGTCCTCTGAGATTACTGGATCTGCGGTTTGGTGTCTGCCATTAATTTGAGGAAAATTGTCAGTCATTATTGTTTCAAATATTTCATTTGTTCTTTTCTCTTTTTCCTCTCCTTCTAGTATTCTCATTACATACATTTTATGCATTTTTCATTTTCCCACAGTTTTTGGATATTCTGTTCTGGAGAGTTTTTTCTCAGTTTTTTTTCTTTATTCTTTGCTCAAGTTGAGAAGTTTCTATGATGATTTTTTTTAAGCTCATAGATTCCATCCTCGGCTGTGTCCAGTTTATTAATTAGGTTATCAAAGGCATTCTTCATTTGTTACAGTGTTTTTGATATATGGCATTTCTTTTTCTTTCTTAGAATTTTCATCTCTCTGCTGGCATTATCCATCAGTTCTTGAATGTTACCTGCCCATTAAAGCCTTTAGCATATTAATCATGGTTTTAAAAGTTTATTTTTCTGATAATTCCAACATTCTTGCCATATCTGACTTGGGCTCTGGTGCTTGTCTGGTTTCTTCACAATGTGTTTTTTTTTAATAATTTTTTCTTGAGACAGATTCTCACTCTGTCACCCAGGCTGGAGTGCAGTGGCATGATCTCAGCTCACTGCACCGGGCACTTTCTGGCACAAGCAATCCTCCCGTATCAGCCTTCTGGGATTACAGCTGGGATTACAGGTGCAAGCCATCATGCTCTGCTAATTTTTTGTATTTTTTGGAGAGATGGAGTTTCACCATGTTGCCCACGCTCTTCTAGAACTTCTGGACTCAAACAATCCACCTGCCTCGACCTCCCATAGTGTTGGGATTACAGGCATGAGCCACCATGCTCATATCTTCTAGTATGCCTTGTAATTTTTTTGTTGAACGATAGATATGATGTATTGGGCAAAAAGATCTGTGTCAAAAACGCCTTTAGTAATGTAGTAGTAAGGTGGAGGAGAAGAGCAAACATTCCATAATCCTATGATTAGGTATCAATCCTTTAATAAGCATATGCCTCTGGACTGTGAACTGCACCAGTGTTTCTGTTTTCTTTTTTCTCTCTTTTTAGGTATCACAGGATGACTGCAGGGGTTTGGATTTGTATATTTCCCTTCTCCCACATGGTAGATTGGAGGGGGCTGGATTTGCATATTTCCTTTCATCCAAGAAGATTAGGTTTTGGTACAATCCTAGCTTGTTAGGCTCTGGTGAAAAAAAAAAAAGTTTTTGTTAAGGGCAGACATTGTTAAGAAGAACAGAATGCTTTGGCTTATTTCAAAATGTTTCATATTCCTTCTCTACCAGAAGAATAAAGGGAATTTTCTACATATTCACTGTGAGGACCTAGTAGAGCTCCTGGTAATAAAATTCACAAAAATGTGGAAGCCCCATGAGAGAGTCGCCCTGAGTTTTTAACTCTTACTTGTCCACATTAAGCCTCCAGCAATTTGTCAATTACAATTCAGGTTTTCCTACTCCACCACTGGTTCCTACGGAAGTTTTTGCTCCTGGGTTTCTGCTTTTGTAAGTTGGAATTATCTCCATCTGCCTGTCTGTCTTTCTAATTTAGGGGGCAGCAGTTTGCCCTGTGACCTCACTTCTCTGACATATTTAAGAAGAGTTGTTTGTCTTTTTCAGTTTGTTTAGCCTTTTATTTGTTATTAGGCCCGAGTGGTTATTTCTAAAGCTTCTTACATTCTGGACCAGAAACCAAAAGTGAAGTTTGGAATTTTAGAAACAAATTATTGTTATCTTCTGGGCACTTTGTTTACTGATGGATCTCTTTGGCATCAGCTTAGTGAGTCCTTGGGTATATTAGTTTGCTCTCACACTGCTATGAACAAATATCCAAAACTGGGTAATTTATAAAGGAAAAAGGTATAATTGACTCACAGTTCCGCATTGCTGGGGAGGCCTCAGGAAGCTTACATCATGGTGGAAGGCAAAGGAGAAACAGGCACCTTTTTCATATGGCAGCAGGATGGAGTGAGTGCAAGCAGGGGAAATGTCAAACGCTTGTAAAACCATCAGATTTCATGAGACTCACTCATTGTCATGAGAAGAGCATGAGGGAAACTGCCCCCATGATCCAATTACCTCCACCTGGTCCTACCCTTAATACTTGGGGATTATGGGAATTATAATTCAAGGTGAGATTTGGGTTAGGACACAGAGCCAAACCATATTACTGGGTAAAGTCACACTAATATTAGTCCACCACCCCACCACCAACCAACACTACCAAGCATCCTTCTATACTGACAACCCCTTGCACATGTTTCAATTCTTCAGAACATGCCCAGATTGAATGTCCACTGGGTATTCATTCAGTTTTCTCAAGGAGATAGCTGCATGTTTTTGGAGTACCTGTGTGATTATTTATAATTTATGGTACAACTGTTTTTGCAGTTACTATTAGTATCTTCTTGAGAGTTTTAAAAAATAGCATTACTGTCTTTGGAGAGAAATTTTTTTCATTGTAGGAAAATATATTTCGTAAAGGAAATAAATTTGAAAGAAGTGATTGCTAACAAACTCCCATGCCCTCATGACACATCTCCAAGTAATTAGATTCCCTTGAATTTGAGCTCATTCTCAGTAGTAGAGATGGAGGTAAAAGGAAAGTGGAAAGTTCAGAAGGTAAGTCTCAAGAAAAACTCAGTGTCAGGGGGAAGCTAGAAAAAATCCAAAATGAGACAACTGATATTATCTTGAGAACTATTGACAAAGCATAAACAAAAGACTTTTAAAATTTGTTTTTTAAGCTTCATTTTTGCCTAAGGATATAATTCATTAGGTTATTAAATCCATACATGCGTGTTTACTTCTCCCTTCTGTTCCTTTAAGAAAAATATTTATCAGATGGTCATGTTCAAACTTTTTAGTTTTGCTTATTGATTTATTCAAAATGCCATATTAGGCCTCGTGCAGTGGCTCACACCTGCAATTCTAGCATTTCGTGGGGCCGAGGCGGGCAGATCACCTGAGGTCAGGAGTTTGAGACCTGTCTGGCCAACATGGTGAAACCCCGTCTCTACTTCAAATACAAAAAGTAGCCTAGCATGGTGGTACACGCCTGTAATCCCAGCTATGCAGGAGGTAGAGGCAGTAGGATTGCTTGAACCCAGGTGATGGAGGTTACAGTGAGCCGAGATCATGCCACTGCACTCCAGTCTGGACAACAGAGACTTCATCTCAAAACAAACAAACAAACAAAACTACCATACTAGAGGTTTCTTCCTAATGAACTTTGTTTCATTTCTCCTTTATCAAAGGTAGGGATGTTTAATAAGAAAATGTAAAAGTGGAGTTGAATGGGTAGGAGGGAGAAGGCATAGATACTTGGGGGAAAAAAACTTCAAACTCCTTACAGTAAAAAAAAAAAAAAAAAAAAAAAAAAAAAAAAAAAAAATCAGCGTTTTAAAGTTCCAACACCTTGCCTTCTCAGCTGTTGGTGTGGGAGTTCAAGACTAAATCATGTTATTTTAGGAAAAATCAATAGGTCTCATAAAATTACCAGTCTCTTTATGAACAGAAAACAATGTTTCTGAAAGCAAATATGATTTGTTCTTTTATATATGTGTATTTATACAAATCAATAGGAGATATGAATAACCAGAAAATTCCATGGCAGCCCCTGATAAATCACTTTTTCTCCAATTGGGAGAGAAGGAAGAATTTTTTTTTTTGTATCATGGAACTTTCAGAGTAAATTTCCACTGACTTCTCCAGCGCCCCAGATGTGACAAGTATAAACCAAAGCCTGTTGTTCACCATAACTTTCAGTCCATCTCTTTGGTCTGATAAACTCAAAACAGTCCTTAAACATTAATTCTGCTGGCTGGAGGAGTTCCTTACCATCCAGAAAAAGTCAGTAGTCACCCAGGAACTTCAGTGGGAACCACAGGAAAGCCTGTGAAATGAGAAACATTGGCTGGTGTTTAGGGCATTTTGGCTCCGTGATGGAGGATACTTTATCCTTTGGATTTGCCATCTGTAAAATAGGAACAACCGGTGTCTTTCACATACCAATGATAGTAAATGGAGATGATGAACACATTTGCAGAAAAACCTCCAAATTTATTAATTCCAAACATACAGGCCTTATTTCTTCTGGGCTATTAGCTTTTACCTACTTTCCTGTCTCAGTCACAACTTGGCAGACAATAGATGGAAAGATGAAGAGGGAACAAGTTAGGAGGTCAAGGAAATCTACCAATTAAGAAGTTGATGCTTCTCTCAACACCAGCATATTTTTCTCCAGATGATCTCTACAAGACAGTCCAGCGTAATTAGTTAAGAATATAGAGATTTTCCTCAGCTAGACAAGAAGAATAAGTTTGATTTTTTAGATTAATTAATTGCACAGCATGGTGAATATAGCTAACAATTTAGTTCTGCACATTTCAATATCACTAAGATAATAAATTTCTAATTTTCTCATCACAAAAATGTTAAATATTTGAGGTGATTGATGTTAGTTTAATTTAGTCTTTCTATATTGTGTTTAAAAATTGTAACACCACTTTGTACCCAATAAATATATACAACAGTTTGTCAATATATAATAAAAATCGTTTTAAAAAGAATATAGGGCTTTTGAGCCAAATAGACTTGGGTTTGAATCTCAGCCCTCCCACTTACTCATGGAGGGATCTGCAGAAATCCAATAACCGTTCAGAATCATTTTCTCCCTCTGTAAAATGAGGATAAGAATGATTGTATTCTATTGCTTTCATGATTACATGAAATTTCAGATGTAAAAGAAATACAGTATTAGGCCCAAAATAAACACTCTGTGAGTCATGGTAGTGGTAGTGGTGGTGGTGGTGTTGGTAGAGGCTGTTATGTCTTGCCTTTTTTTTTGACATCCGTATCCATCAGATGTTTGGTTTCTTTTAGCATTGTTGTAGGCGGGCTTAGTGCCCATTTTGTAAGCTGGTACAAAAGGCCATGAGTCTTCAGCAGTTAGGTGCCTATTTTTGTTGTTTTTAAAAGATGACTTCTGTCTTTGTAAAACTTGTACTCACCTTTTATTGTGTGTGGAGGGGAGGTAAAACAACAACCAACATTTATTTTCTCACATAATTTCTGTGAGTAAAAGATTCAGGAGTGGCTTAGCTGGGTGGTTCTAGCTCAGGGTCTCTAAAGAGGTTGTAGTCAAAATATCAGCTGTGGCTGTAGTCATCTGATGGCTTGATTGAGGCCAGAGATTCCGCTTCTAAGATGGCTTCCTCCCATAGTAGGCAAGTTGATGCTGGCTATTGTCAGGAGGCCTTGGCTCCTTACCCTGTGGACCTCTCCATAAGGCTACTTGAGTATCCTGATGCATTGCAGCTGGCTCCAGTGAACTTGGAGGCAACACTACTACAGTTCCCAGCATGGCTTTCTTCCCATCACTGCCCTCCTCTGCCCCCACTCCTGGACTCTCTCAGACTGAGATTTGTAGTTCTAGCCCATGGGTGGCAGCAGTGGCATGGAAGCATTCCTGAAATCTGATTTTCCTTGCTAGTAGGCAGTGAGACTGCAAGTTCCAACTCAAGTCCTACTCTGACCCACTAGTGTTTGCTCTGCTCAGAATCACTTTCCCTTCTCCACGGGAATAAACTCTTCTCCCAGTGCTCCTTATACCTCAGATCTCCCCTGTTCCTACTCATCTCTATGAAGACAGGTTGATTGTAGGTCATGATTCTGGATCCTAGAGATTTTTCAGGCAGTCAATAAATAGATTTATTTTAAGTCATGATTAGTTGGTTGTCATACTAATTACCCAGAGCTTTGAGAAAAAGTTCCTTCCTAATATGCTCATGGGACAAGAGGAGCCATTCAGCTAAGCTGAATTGAGAGCTTGTTTTATGCCACTCATCCTTAACTAAGTGGTAAGGCCTGTAATAGGGAGTGTTAAACTCGGAGGCCCTAACCCAGCAGAGTTCAGTCATTTTGAAAATCATCGAAGCTAGTAAGCTTTAAAATAATAAATTCTGGGGGAAACCAATGTCTTTATGGAGTCCAGAAGCAGGGAAGTAAACATACCAGCTTTCTCCAGTTCCTCATAGCTCCATTTCCTTACGGCCATCACCAGTAGGCCTCAACTCCACCAGTTCTTGAGCCAGCACTCATAAGATCATGAAGACTATTGACAGTTTAACTCCTCATCTACATGACTATGAGAGTTAGGGTATAAGGGGAGCTGGAATACAGTCTTGCTGCCAGAAAATTCTATATCAATGGTAAGAGTAATGGACAATTTTCAGCATTCCTCTATCTTCTGCAGTAATGGCCAACCTTGAGTTACTCAAAGTCACGACTTATGCCACTGTTGATATGTGAACTCTCAGTCCTCACTCTCTCTGAGGCTTGGAGTTGGATGTAATAAAGAGGTCAGAGTTTCACTCCTTTCTCCTCGAATTACACAGAGTCCATCACTTGCCCTCTCTGAGTCTTAAACATCTTCCTGGAATGACCTAGAAACAAGGGGACTTTATGTTTTGAGATGATACTATCCATATGCTAGATACTTCTCCCATGATTTTTATATGGAAAATTCTGCCAATACCCCTTGGTGTAGTTTGGATATGTGTCCCTTCCAAATCTCATGTTGAAATTTGATCCCCAATGTTGGAAGTGGAACCTGGTTGGGAGGTGTTAGGTCATGAGGATGGTTTCCTCATGAACAAGTTATCTTGATGTTGTCCTCTGGATAATGAGTGACTTCTTGCTCTATTAGTTCCTGTGAGATCTAATTGTTAAAAAGAGTCTGGCACCTCTGTCCTCTCTCTCTTGCTACCTCTCTTGCCATGTGACATGCTCCCCTTCTCTTTCTGCCATGATTGGAAGCTTCCTGAGGCCCTCATCAGATGTAAATGCTTATACCATGCTTCTTGTACAGTTTGCAGACCTATAAGCCAAACAAACTTTTCTTTTTAGAAATTACCCAGCCTGAGGCATTCCTATACAACAACACAAATGGACAAAAACACTTCTGGAAAAGATATCGCAAATAAGAATGATTAAAAACCATTTGGACAGAAAAAAGATGGAAGAAAGAAGAACACAAGTGTCCTCTATACAGTTGCTACTACCGGTGACAAATGCATTTGAGGATGCCTAGCTCAATGTACTGCCTCCACTATAAAGTCAACTCAAACCCATTTGATGGTTGGTTCTTTAGCCATCCCTACGGATATTGATTCCATTTTTTATTCACATATAATGCAAGTTAAATGAACATTTACTTGACGCAATTTCATTCTGTTTCTTTTTTTTTTTTTTTTTT
>NC_045445.1:41556118-41606335 GCF_002776525.5 Piliocolobus tephrosceles | reverse complement strand
TTATTAAATAGGGAATCCTTTCCCCATTTCTTGTTTTTGTCAGGTTTGTCAAAGATCAGATGGTTGTAGATGTGTGGTATTATTTCTGAGGACTCTGTTCTGTTCCATTGGTCTATATCTCTGTTTTGGTACCAGTACCATGCTGTTTTGGTTACTGTAGCCTTGTAGTATAGTTTGAAGTCAGGTAGCGTGATGCCTCCAGCTTTGTCCTTTTGACTTAGGATTGTCTTGGCAATGCAGGCTCTTTTTTGATTCCATATGAACTTTAAAGCAGTTTTTTCCAATTCTGTGAAGAAACTCATTGGTAGCTTGATGGGGATGGCATTGAATCTATAAATAACCTTGGGCAGTATGGCCATTTTCACGATATTGATTCTTCCTATCCATGAGCATGGTATGTTCTTCCATTTGTTTGTGTCCTCTTTGATTTCACTGAGCAGTGCTTTGTAGTTCTCCTTGAAGAGGTCGTTTACATCCCTTGTAAGTTGGATTCCTAGGTATTTTATTCTCTTTGAAGCAATTGTGAATGGAACTTCATTCCTGATTTGGCTCTCTTCTTGTCTGTTACTGGTGTATAAGAATCAGGCAAGAGAAAGAAATCAAGGGTATTCAGTTAGGAAAAGAAGAAGTCAAATTGTCCCTGTTTGCAGATGACATGATTGTATATTTAGAAAACCCCATCGTCTCAGCCCAAAATCTTCTTAAGCTGATAAGCAACTTCAGCGAAGTCTCAGGATACAAAATTAATGTGCAAAGTTTCCTGACTTTTTAAATGATCGCCATTCTAACTGGTGTGAGATGGTATCACACTGTGATTTTGATTTGCATTTCTCTGATGGTGAGTGATGATGAGCATTTTTTCATGTGTCTGTTGGCTGCATAAATGTCTTCTTTTGAGCAGTGTCTGGTCATATCCTTTGCCAACTTTTTTTGATTGGGATTGTTTGTTTTTTTCTTGTAAATTTGTTTGAGTTCTTTGTAGATTCTGGATATTAGCCCTTTGTCAGATGAGTAGATTGCAAAAATTTTCTCCCATTCTGTAGGTTGCCTGCTCACTCTGATGGTAGTTTTTTTTTTTTTTTTTTCTGTGCAGAAGCTCTTTAGTTTAATTAGATCCCATTTGTCTATTTTGGCTTTTGTTGCTATTGCTTTGGTATTTTAGACATGAAGTCATTGCCCATGCCTATGTCCTGAATGGTGTTGCCTAGGTTTTCTTCTAGGGTTTTTATGGTTTTAGGTCTAACATTTAAGTCTTTAATACATCTTGAATTATTTTTTGTATAAGGTGTAAGGAAGGGATCCAGTTTCAGCTTTCTACATATGGCTAGCCAGTTTTCCCAGCACCATTTATTAAATAGGGAATCCTTTCCACATTTCTTGTTTTTGTTAGGTTTGTCAAAGATCAGATGGTTGTAGATGTGTGGTGTTATTTCTGAGGACTCTGTTCTGTTCCACTGGTCTATATCTCTGTTTTGGTACCAGTATCATTCTGTTTTGGTTACTGTAGTCTTGTAGTATAGTTTGAAGTCAGGTAGCATGATGCCTCCAGCTGTGTTCTTTTGGCTTAGGATTGACTTGGCAATGTGGGCTCTTTTTTGGTTCCATATGAACTTTAAAGTAGCTTTTTCCAATTTTGTGAAGAAAGTCATTGGTAACTTAATGGGGATGGTATTGAATCTATAAATTACCTTGGGCAGTATGACCATTTTCACAATATTGATTCTTCCTATCCATGAGCATGGAATGTTCTTCCATTTGTTTGTGTCCTCTTTTATTTCACTGAGCAGGGGTTTGTAGTTCTCCTTGAAGAGGTCCTTCACATCCCTTGTAAGTTGGATTCCTAGGTATTTTATTCTCTTTGAAGCAATGGTGAATGGGAGTTCACTCATGATTTGGCTCTCTGTTTGTCTGTTATTGCTGTATAAGAACGCTTGTGATTTTTGCACATTAATTTTGTATCCTGAGACTTTGCTGAAGTTGCTTATCAGCTTAAGGAGATTTTGGGCTGAGATTATAGGGTTTTCTAGATATACAATCATGTCATCCACAAATGGGGACAATTTTACTTCCTCTTTTCCTAATTGAAGAACCTTTATTTCTTTCTCCTGCCTGATTGCCCTAGCCAGAATTTCCAACACTATGTTGAATAGGAGTGGTGATAGAGGGCATCCCTGTCCTTTGCCAGTTTTCAAAGGGAATGCTTCCAGTTTTTGTCCATTCAGTAAGATATTGGCTGTGGGTTTGTCATAAATAGCTCTTATTATTTTGACATATGTTCCATCAATACCGAATGTATGGAGAGTTTTTAGCATGAAGTGCTGTTGAATTTTGTCAAAGGCCTTTTCTGTATCTATTGAGATAATCATGTGGTTTTTGTCTTTGGTTCTGTTTATATGCTGGATTACGTTTATTGATTTGCATATGTAGAACCAGTCTTGCATCCCAGGGATGAAGCCCACTTGATCATGGTGGATAAGCTTTTTGATGTGCTGCTGGATTCGGTTTGCCAGTATTTTGTTGAGGATTTTTGCATTGATGTTCATCAAGAATATTGGTCTAATATTCTCTCTTTTTTTGTGTTGTTTCTCTGTCAGGCTTTGGTGTCAGGATGATGCTGACCTCATAAAATGAGTTAGGGAGGATTCTCTCTTTTTCTATTGATTGGAATAGTTTCAGAAGGAATGGTACCAACTTCTCTTTGTACCTCTGGTAGAATTGGGCTGTGAATGCATCAGGTCCTGGACTTTTTTGGTTGGTAGGCTATTAATTATTGCCTCAACTTCAGAGCCTGTTATTGGTCTATTCAGAGATTCAACTTCTTCCTGGTTTAGTCTTGGGAGGATGTATATGTCCAGGAATTTTTCCATTTCTTCTAGATTTTCTAGTTTCTTTTTGTAGAGGTGTTTATAGTATTCTCTGATGGTAGGTTGTGTTTCTGTGGGGTTGGTGGTGATATCCCCTTTCTCATTTTTTATTGCATCTATTTGATTCTTCTCTCTTTTCTTCTTTATTAGTCTTGCTAGTGGTCTATCAGTTTTGTTGATCTTTTCACAAAACCAGCTCCTGGATTCATTGATTTTTTGAAGGGTTTTTTTGTTTCTATATCTCCTTCAGTTCTGCTCTGATCTTAGTTATTTCTTGCCTTCTGCTAGCTTTTGAATTTGTTTGCTCTTGCTTCTCTAGTGCTTTTAATTGTCATGTTAGGGTGTCAATTTTAGACCTTTCCTGCTTTCTCTTGTGGACATTTAGTGCTATAAATTTCCCTCTACAGACTGCTTTAAATGTGTCCCAGAGATTCTTGTATGTTGTATCTTTGTTCTCATTGGTTTCAAAGAACATCTTTATTTCAGCCTTCATTTCGTTATGTACCAGTAGTCATTCAGGAGCAGCTTGTTCAGTTTCCACGTAGCTGAGCTGTTTTGAGTGAGTTTCTTAATCCTGAGTTCTAGTTTTATTGCACTGTGATCTGAAAGCCAGTTTGTTATAATTTCTGTTTTTTTTTTTTTTTCACATTTGCTGAGGAGTGCTTTACTTCCAACTATGTGGTCAATTTTGGAATAAGTGTGATGTGGTGCTGAGAAAAATATATATTCTGTTGCTTTGGGTTGGAGAGTTCTGTAGATGTTTCTCAGATCTGCTTGATGCACAGCTGAGTTTAATTCCTGGATATCCTTGTTAACTTTCTGTCTCATTGATCTGTCTAATGTTGACAGTGCGGTGTTAAAGTCTCCCACTTTAACAGTGGGGTGTTATTGTGTGGGAGTCTAAGTCTCTTTATAGGTCTCTAAGGACTTGCTTCATGAATCTGGGTGCTCCTGCATTGGGTGCATATATATTTAGGGTAGTTAGCTTTTGTTATTGAATTCGTCCCTTTACCATTATGTAATGGCCTTCTTTGTCTCTTTTGATCATTGTTGGTTTAAAGTCTGTTTTATCAGAGACTAGGATTGCAATCCCTGCCTTTTTTTTTGCTTTCCATTTGCTTGGTGGATCTTCCTCCATCCCTTTATTTTGAGCCTGTTTATGTCTCTGCACATGAGATGAGTCTCCTGAATACAGCAAACTGATGGGTCTTGACTCTTTATCCAATTTGTCCATTTACATTTAAGGTTAATATTGTTATGTGTGAAATTGATCCTGTCATTATTGTTAGCTGGTTATTTCGCTCATTAGTTGATGCAGTTTCTTCCTAGCATCAATGATCTTTACAATTTGGCATATTTTAGTAGTGGCTGGTACCAGTTGTTCCTTTCTATGTTTAGTGCTTCCTTCAGGAGCTCTTGTAGGGCAGGCCTGGTGGTGACAAAATCTCTCAGCATTTGCTTGTCTGTAAAGGATTTTATTTCTCCTTCACTTATGAAACTTAGTTTGGCTGGATATGAAATTCTGGGTTGAAAATTCTTTTCTTTGAGAATGTTGAATATTGGCCCCCACTCTCTTCTGGCTTGTAGAGTTTCTGCCAAGAGATCTGCTGTTAGTCTAATGGGCTTCCCTTTGTGGGTAATCCGACCTTTCTCTTTGGCTGTCCTTAACATTTTTTCCTTCATTTCCACTTTGGTGAGTCTGACAATTATGTGTCTTGGAGTTGCTCTTCTCAAGGAGTTTCTTTGTGGCATTCTCTGTATTTCCTGAATTTAAATGTTGGCCTGACTTGCTAGGTTGGAGAAATTCTTCTGGATAATATCCTGCAGAGTGTTTTCCAACTTGGTTCCATTCTCCCTGTCACTTTCAGGTACACCAATCAGACATAGATTTGGTCTTTTCACATAGTTCCATATTTCTTGGAGGCTTTGTTCGTTTCTTTTTACTCATTTTTCTCTAAACTTCTCTCTTCTCACTTGATTTCATTCATTTGATTTTCAATCACTGATACCCTTTCTTCCATTAGTGAAGCCTGTGCATGCTTCATGCAGTTCTAGTGCCATGGTTTTCAGCTCCATCAAGTCATTTAAGGACTTCTCTACACTGATTATTTTAGTTAGCCATTTGTCTAATGTTTTTTCAAGGTTTTTAGCTTCTTTTCGATGGGTTCGAACTTCCTCCTTTAGCTCGGAGAAGTTTGATTGTCTGAAGCCTTCTTTTCCCAACTCGTCAAAGTCATTCTCCATTCAGCTTTGTTACGTTGCTGGTGAGGAGCCGTATTCCTTTGGAGGGGGAAAGGTGCTCTGATTTTTAGAATTTTCAGCTTTTCTGCTCTGTTTTTTCCCCATCTTTGTGGTTTTATCTACCTTTGGTCTTTGATGATGGTGACATACAGATGGGGTTTTGGTGCGGATATCCTTTCTGTTTGTTAGTTTTCCTTCTAACAGTTAGGACCCTCAGCTGCAGGCCTGTTGGAGTTTGCTGGAGGTCCACTCCAGATCCTGTTTGCCTGGGTATCAGCAATGGATGTTGTAGAATGGCAAATATTGCTGAACAGCAAATGTTGCTGCCTGATCATTCCTCTGGAAGTTTCATCTCAGAGGGGTACCCGGCCATGTTAGGTGTCAGTCTGCCCCTTCTGGAGGATGCCTCTTAGTTAGACCACTCAGGGGTCAGGGACCCACTTGAGGAGGCAGTCTGTCTGTTCTCAGATCCCAAACTCCATGCTGGGAGAACCACTACTCTCTTCAAAGCTGTCAGACAGGGACATTTAAGTCTGCAGAGGTTTCTGCTGCCTTTTGTTCAGCTATGCCCTGCCTGCAGAGGTGGAGTCTACAGAGGCAGTCAGGCCTCCTTGAGCTGCAGTGGGCTCCACCCAGTTTGAACTTCACAGCGCTTTGTTTTCCTACTTAAGCCTCAGCAATGGTGGGCACCCCTCTCCCAGCCTTGCTGCCGCTGCCGCCTTGCAATTCGATCTCAGACTGCTGTGCTAGCAATGAGCAGGCTCCGTGGGCATGCAACCCTCTGAGCCAGGCATGGGATATAATCTCCTAGTGTGCTGTTTGCTAAGACCATTGGAAAAGCACAGTATTAGGGTGGGAGTGACCCGATTTTCCAGGTGCCATCTGTCACAGCTTCACTTGGCTAGGAATGGGTGTTCTCTGACCCCTTGCACTTCCCAGGTGAGGTGATGCCTCGCCCTGCTTTGGGTCACACTTGGTGCACTACATCCACTGTCCTGCACCCACTGTCTGACAAGCCCCAGTGAGATGAACCTAGTACCTCAATTGGAAATGCAGAAATCACCCATCTTCTGCATTGCTCACGCTGCGAGCTGTAGACTGGAGCTGTTCCTATTTGGCCATCTTGGAACTGAACCCTGTCAATCATATCTTAGTAAAGCTAGAGGAAAAAATAAAATTTATGTAGTCATGCAGAGTTGTACAAATGTAGCTTTATTTGTAATGGCCTCACACTGGAAATAACTCAGATGTCCATCAGCAAGTAAAACAAGATGTGGTATATCCATACAATTGAATGTTTTTGGCAACAAAAAGAAATGAAGTATTGAGATGTGTCACAACATGGATAAACCTTAAAAACATACTAAGTGAAAGAAGCCAAACACAAAAGCCCACGTATTATATGATACCCTTTATATAAAATGCCTAGAAAAGGCAGATCAATGTGAGCAAAAAGTAGATTAGTGGCTGCCTGGGGCTGGGTGTGGAGGCACTTCCTGCAAAGGAACATGATAAAATTTGGGGAGTAGTGAAAGAGTCTATATCTCGAATGTGGAATTGGTCACCCAGATGTATACATTTGTCAAAAACTCATTGCTGTGCATTTCTTTTCTTTTTTCTTTCTTTCTTTCTTTTTTTTTTTTTTTTTTTTTGAGATGAAGTCTTGCTCTGTTGTCTAGGCTGCAGCACAGTGGCACAATCTCAGCTCACTGCAACCTCTGCCACCTGGGTTCAAGTGATTCTCCCATCTCAGCCTCCCAAGTAGCTGGGATTACAGGTGCCCACCACCACACCCAGTTAATTTTTGTATTTTTTGTTTGTTTGTTTTAGTATAGATGAGGTTTCACCATGTTAGCCAGGCTGGTCTCCAATTCCTGGTCTGAAGTGATCCACCCACCTCGGCCTCCCATAGTGCTGGGATTACTGGTGTGAGCCACTGTGCCTGGCCTGTTTGCTGTACATTTCAAATTAATGAATTTTATTGTATGTAAATTACACCACCAATAGAATAGGATTTTAAAAGCTAACGTTCTGCACAGAGTCATGTCCAGTTGCAACCCCAGCTATCGTTTTGACACTCAGGTGGCAATGACAACAGCATCCTGAATACAGAGGTCATCAAAGACACAGAAACACAAGAAGGGAGGAAAAGCAAAGTCTTATTTTTTAAAATAATTTTTTATTTTTTATTTTTGTGGGTACATAGTAGCTGTATATATTTATGGAGTACATGAGATGTACTGCATAATAAACACATCATGGAACATGGGGTATCCCTCCCCTCAAGCCTTTATTCTTTGTGTTACAAACAATGCAATTGTACTCTTTTAGTTATTTTTAAATGTACAATTAAATGATTATTGACTTATAGTCACCATGTGTGCTATCAAATATTAGGCCTTATTCATTTATTCTAACTACTCTTTTGTACCCATTACCACCCTCACCTCCACCAGCAACACCCAACCCCACCCTGCTACCCTTCCCAAACTCTGGTAACCATTCTTCTACTCTCTATCTCCGCAGATTCAATTGTTTTGATTTTTCTATCCAACAAATAGGTAAGAACATGAGATGTTTGTCTTTCTGTGCCTAGCTTGTTTCACTTAACATAATGACCTCCGGTTCATCCATGTTGTTGCAAATGACTGAATTTCATCATTTTTTATTGCTGAATAGTATTCCATTGTGTATAAGTACCACATTTTCTTTATCTAGTCCTCTGTTCATGGACATTTAGGTTGCTTCCCATTCTTGGCTATTGTGAACAGAGCTACAACAAATATGGGAGATATCTCCTCCATATACTGATTCTGTTTCTTTTGGGTATATACCCAGCAGTGAGATTGCCAAATCATATGGTAGCTCAATTTTTAGTTGCTTGAAGAACCCCCAAACTGTTCTCCATAGTGGTTGTACTAATTTACAATCCCACCAACAGTGCACAAGGTTCCCTTTCCTCCATATCCTCACCAACATTTGTTATTGCAAGATTTTTGAGTATAAGCCATTTTAACTCACATGAAATGATATCTCGTAGTTTTGTTTTGCATTTCTCTGATGATCAATGATGTTGAGCACCTTTTCATATGCTTGTTTTTCATTTGTATGTCTTCTTTTAAGAGACGTCTATTCAAATCTTTTGCCTATTTTTAAATCAGATTATTAGATATTTTTCATAGAGTTGTTTGAGCTCCTTATATATTCTTGTTATTAATTCCTTGTCAAATGGGTAGTTTGCAAATATTTTATTTATCCCATTCTGTGGGTTGTCTCTCCACTTTGTTGATTGTATCTTTTGCTGTGCAGAAGCTTTTTAACTTAATGTGATCCCACTTGTCCATGCTTGCTTTGGTCGCCTATGCTTGTGGGGTGTTACTCAATAAATTTTTGCCCAGTCCAATGTCCTGAAGAGTCTCCACATGTTTTCTTTTAGTAGTTGCATAATTTGAGGTCTTAGATTTAAGTCTTTAATCCATTTTTATTTAATTTTTATATATGGAAAGAGAAAGGAGTCTAGTTTCATTCTTCTGCATGTGAAATCCCGGTTTCCCAGCACCATTTATTTAAGAGACTGTTTTTTCCCCAGTGTATGCTCCTGGCACATTTGTGAAAAATGAACTCACTGTAGGTGTGTGGATTTGTTTCTGGTTTCTCTATTCTGTTCCATTGGCCAACATTTCTGTTTTTATGCTAGTCCTATGCTGTATTGGTTACTATAGCTCTGTAGAATAATTTGAAGTCAGGTAATGTAATTCCTCCATTTTTGTTCTTTTTGCTCAAGATAGCCTTGGCTATTCTGGATCTTTTGTTTCATGTAAAATTTAGGATTACTGTTTCCATTTCTGTGAAGAATGTCATTGGTATTTTGATGGGGATTGCACTTAATCTATACATTGCTTTGGGTAGTATGGACATTTGGAAGTATTCCATCCTCCTTTCTTTTTTGAAAGAGTTTGAGTAGACTTGATATTACTTCTTCTTTAAATGTTTGGTTTACATTCAGCAGTGAAGTCATTGAGTTCTAGGCTTTTCTTTATTGGGAGACTTTTTGTTATGGCTTTGGTTTCATTACTTGTTATTGGTTTGTTCAGGTTTTGGATGTCTTCATAGGTTGTATGTGTCTACACATTTTTCCATTTCTACTATATTTTCCAATGTATTGACATATAGTTGCTCATAGTAGGCAATAATGATCCTTGGAATTTCCACGATATCAATTGTAATGTCTCCTTTTTCATTTCTGATTTTATTTATTTGGGTCTTCTCTCTTTTTTTCTTAGTCTCACTAAAGGTTTATGTATTTTGTTTAACTTTTCAAAAAACCAAGTTTTGGTTTTATTGATCTTTTGTATTGTTGTTTACTTCATTTCAATTTAATTTACCTGAGCTAAGCCTTATTGAAAATATGAACTATTAGCAACATGAGAGAAGTAGACATGGCCTTGCTGAAATCTGGGGCTTAGGAAAGAAGGGCTTTACAAAGGGGTCATTTTGAGTCTATTACAAGCAAAGGTCGTAAGTATGGTGACAGTGTTTCCTCGCCTGTGATGGGTGTGAAGAAGGGAGCTGTTTGCTTGTCACCTACAAACTGTCTTTCCCTGCAATATCGGTACTTAGGATTCCATCAGAGTTATCTGCCCTCCTAAAAATAGTTCTTCCATTTACTTTCCTTTTTGCTCTAGACAAATTTCAAGCAGCTCAAGAGACATGTTCCTTGAAAAGCTTTTTGTTTTTGATCCAACTGAACATGTTTCAAACTAGAGTTGTTAGTTCTTAGAGGAGAGATTTGCTGGAAGCTTCACATCCACTCTTCGCTCTTCCCAAACTTATAAGAAAGTTATGATCATTAATATTTATTTTGTACGTGAGAAAATTAAGGTGTGTGAGGTTAAAAACGTTGGCCAAGTCCTTATGGAGCTATATTCTAAACAAGAACTTAAATCCAGATCTGACTCCAGATCATGGGTCTGTAATCAACACCTCCTTATATCTTGGACTATTAAAATGACAGCTATTGTTTGCTAAATAGCTGCTGTGAGCCAGGTACTGAGATAAGGAGTTTCCATATATTGCTTCAGCTTCAGTAATTCCACAATGTCCATGCTCAGTGAGGGCTCATTATTGTTTCCCAGTGCTCAGAAAAGTGTCTAGCATAAAACAGATATTCAATAAAAATTTATTACATAAATAAATGAACAACCTTCTGTGGTGCTTATTATTGGCCACATTTTATGGATAAAGAAAATAAAGCTTGTGGAGATTAACTTGCCTGAGGTTACACAGCTAGCAACTAGCAGAGCTCAAAGCTCTACCACCCTGTATCTGTCCCAATGTCAAGGGGTTGAGAAATGTCAGACAATGAAAAGGAAGAGTTCTAATAGTAATAGTGCAGAAGGAAGGTTGCAGCTGCTGCTGCTATTTGGGCTGCTAGAGAAGCCCACCCATTCCTACTTTGTCTTTTTACACTCCCCAGAATCTGCTCTGCTATTCAAACTTGTAGGCCAATTATGCATGGAACACAACACATGAGATGTAGGTAATTATTCTGTCTTCATTAAGGGTGGTTGAAAATACCATTATCTTTAGATAATTGTTATCTGGATTATTTTGCATTTGTTTTATTCCAAGTTTTTCTAGATAATCTTGACATAGGCCCTGGGCTAATTTGAAACTCTTCTAAGAGGAGAGTAGCCACAAACTAAATAACCCATTCATCCAAACAAAACACTTTCTCAAGGAGTCTCCAAGGCTACTGTTTCTCACTGTTTTGGCTAAATCCACTGAAGTCCACAGCCTGGACATCTGCCTCCCGGGCATTTTTCCCACTGCCACCAGTCTTGTTCTGTATTTCTATCTGGTTAACCTGGGCATCTGTAATGTGAAAACATACTGAGGTACACTGGAGCAGGGCTGGGTTTTCCATTTACATCAAGAAATAGGCCGGGTTCAGTGGTTCATGGTGTAATCCCAGCACTTTGGGAGGCCGAGGCAAGTGGATCACTTGAGGCCAGGAGTTTGAGACCAGCCTGGCCAACATGGCGAAACTCCATCTCTACTAAAAATACAAAAATTAGCCCAGCATGGTGGTGCATGCCTGTAATCCCAGCTACTCAGGAGGCTGAGGCAGGAGAATTACTTGAACCCAGGAGGTGAAGGTTACAGTGAGTCAAGATCACTCCATTGTACTTCAGCCTAGTCAACAGAGTCAGACTCCATCTCCAAAAAAAAAAAAAAAAAAAAAAAGGAAAAGGAATAATTAAAGAACAGATAATGAATGGGGAACAGTAAAATCACCTTTGCTAAAATCTAGTTCTAACTATTGCAGCTATGGACAGATCTTATAAATTTGATAAAGAATCTCTGAGCGCCTCTATATATAAGGAAGTGTGCTAGTGCTAGGTCCTGGGAATACAGAAATAAAAAATTCCCATATCTAAATATTGCCATATTGAATTAATAGGGGCAACAGGCCTGCGATAACTAATTGCAAGTGATATGAGAATTGCAAAGGAAAAACACTAGAGCAAGTAATATGCTAAGTGACTTAGTTTAAGTCAGTTGCTCCATACCAAGAAATTCAGGTAGAATGACCTTCCCCAGAAAAACCTGGTTTCTCAGATAGAAACTGGAGCTACTGACAAAGATGTTTGGTAGGCAACCTTCCAGTGTCTCTAGAAAATAGTGGCTTCTATTCTTGGTATCTGCTGGATGCCAGGAACTTTACATATATTATCTCAACTATGTGTAAATACATATAGTTTCTTGCAGCACAGATGTGAAAACTAAGTCTCAGAGAGGTAATTCGCCCAAGGTCTCATAGGTTGGAATTTGAATCTAGACTGGGATTTTAGTCCAACATCCATCTAACTCTGAAGCCCATGAGTTTTTTCTACTGTTTGAAACTATTTCCAGAACATAGTGGTGTTAGGATCAAATTTGGAGGATTCTAGTCCCAAATTTAATACTAAGTAACTGTATGTCCTTAGACAACTCCTTTTTTAATCTTCTGGAAGGGAGTGTTGAATACATGCCTTGCCTGCATCACATGTTATTAAAAGGATACATGGAACAGTAAGAAAATATTCAGATCACATGAAATGCTCTGCACATGTGTGGAATGTTACCAATTACTAAGTGACATTTTAAGGTTGCTTCTGCCCCATACTCTATAACACCTGTATTCCTCATTCACTCATAGTCGAGACTTAGAGAGGAGAGAAATGCTAACTAAGAAGAGTTTCAGGTTGGAACATTAACGCAGAGTGTCTTAAACATGGTCCAAATAATTTTTATTTCCTGATCCTCAGATTCTTAATCTGTAAATTTGAAAGAGGATTCTCGTAGTCAAAAAACATGACATATCCTAAGTTGCTTATATTAAGCTTTCTCCACCATGACCAGGGTCATAGATTGCCTGTGTACCACAGGGACCTGGAAATCCAAAAAAAAGTTTGAATCTAAGTAGGCTAGGTTCTGTCATCTCATCATTTGCAAGTGGTGTTCAGTAGTAAGTGAACTGCACTTAATGAATTAAAGATGAAAGAGATAGCAGGGAGCACAAAGGTAGGAAAAGACCTTTTATTTCAAATTTATGGGCTCATTATATGACAATTTGGAATCTGCAGATCAAAATTTTTCCATTCTTTCTGTAATTGTTTAATTGAAACAGCATTTACTCTTTGAAATGATGGTCACATTGGGAATGGCCAGAGAAACCAAACTAAGCCCTCATAGTGGTAAACCACGATGGCTGTATCTTAGCCATTGAGTCTGCTCCAGGAACAGGAACAGAGGGATGATGAGCATAGTGGGTAAGATTAAGGTTGGCTGTGGGTCCGAGGGTCGTATTCTAGACTGCAGAAAACTAACAGCCAGTTTCTCACCCACTTTTTGGCTGTGTGCTCAGGCAAGTTATAGAATCTATGTGTTTGAAAGGACCAGATTCTCTTCATGATGCCCCCTCTTCTCTGATTCTTGGAGCCCCCTACTCTAACTCCCCACCAGGTGGTAATCCTAGCTCTGCTTATTCCCCAGTGATATAAGTTACCCACTGGTAACTTACTTCGTGGAGAGACTCATCCCATCCCCATCCTCATCCCCATCCTCCAACTGCATCTTTGGATAGCTTCTTCCTTGTCTCTGAGAACAATGAGAGTCCTTTGGAGCCAGTTATTTACATACCAAGCTTCCCTTCCTCTGTCACTTGACTTACTATCTCAGTGTTTTGTTTTCCGAACTGGAAAATTGCAGTAAAGATGGGATGAAACAATGAATATAAGGTGGCTTTTATGAGATTTAAATCTCTGTACACACAGACCATGAAGCCCATGGGCAGAAAGGGTGATAGAACAAGTGTGGTTCCTTAATAGAATTAGGCATGTTAAAAAGGAAAACTGGGAAAACGTAACAGGAAGTACTGTTGAGAGTGTTCATGACACTTTTAACTTCATAAGAAGCTAGGCCATGGGTCCCGCTGAGCCAGAAGGAAGATTGAAGCTTAAAGTAAGTTCTGAGGTCTGAGACATAGCAATGGCCAAATTGACCCTCAGCTGGGCTGCTCTAGCTCTGACAGGGATATGGGGATGACTTTCTTTATCTCATCCCCAGGCAGAGAAGAAGAGAGTAGTGCATACTTTCCAGAAGGACACACAGAGCCCTGAGAGCAGATTCAGCTCAATTGCTACCCTCTCTCCTGCCCCTAAGCCAGCTGCATGTCATGTGCCTGAGACAGGCCTGCACCAGTCCACTGTTTACGGGGGCCTATGGAGCCTCAGATAGAGCCATGAAAAGAAGCAATCCACATATCATGCACCTCAGGGGCTCCTGTTGGAGCCAAATATTTTCTACTTTCAAAAATATAGATAGTGTTGAAACAGAAAGGACCTTTTGAGAATATTCAACCTAGAATTTCTTGAAAGTGTTATCAAGGGAACTTCTACTGCATCATCTGCAAAGATTGATTAAAATGCAGATAAAATTCAGACCCACTGAATCACACTTTCCAGGAGTGAGTCCGAGAATCTGCATGTTAAAATCCCAGGGGATTCTGATGGACCCTGAAATTTGAGAACCTCTGAGAAATGTTGGTGCTCCGTGTGGTCAGTCACCCGATATTCACAAGGTAAAATCTGAAGGCCTCTTACTTCAATATCATCTGAAGGGACTGTAACAAATTCAATGTTGGGGTCTCCTGCTAACCCTCTTGAATCAGAATTTTGTATGTGTGCTAAAGTTTGGGAAGCCCAATGCCTTCATTGTACAGGTAAGGAAACAAGCCCAGAGAAAGCAAGTGACTTGCCCATGTGGCCATCGATCTGGCTGGTGGCAGAGCTAGGCCCAAACACAGGTCTCCATACAAGTCCAAACAGTTTGCCCTTCTGATCACCTCTTGAGAGCCCCCTACTCTAACTCCCCACCAGGTGGTAATCCTAGTTCTGCTTATTCCCCAGTGATATAGAACTGGTAACTTACTTCATGGAGAGACTCATCCCATCCCCATCCTCATCCCCATCCTCCAACTGCATCTTTGGATAGCTCAGTTTATGTCTCAGTTTAGCTTCTGTGGCCATAGCATTCCTCAGAAGGTTTGGAGATCAAGAGCAAAATATACAACTGCTCTGGGTAGTTGCATGACCCTAGGTCAAAGCTCCTCTTCCAAGGGATTATGTAGAACAGTTTGAAATTAAAGCAGTGTAAAGTCAAAAAGCTCTCTTATAAGCAACAGGGTACTGCTGACTCTTCTCCAAATGGGATCTCAAGAGACTCCAGAGTAAAGTAGTTTTATGTTCGAGAAAACTGTTAACTATGGCTTGAGCCAGACCACATACAAACACTAAAATGACCTCTAATAATATACCAAACCCATTTTTTGTTTTTGTAGTTGAAACACATACCTATTAAATAAATCTTAAACGTATGCAGTTTTTGTGTTAGACCTTGTCCGAGCTCACAAGTCTGATCCCTCAAGCCTGTGTATTTCAGGTTTTGGCTCTGTCTCTGCTTTTTCAGTTCAAGGCTGTGGTCTGAAACACCTCTGAACTGGCATGCTTTGTCCTAGGATCCTCTGGGACAATCCAATATAAGGCCACTGACCTTTAAAGGAGAACAATTTCCAAAATGATGAGGCAAGGTAGATTTTTTTGGGGGGGATTAAGCAATTGCCACTGACAACAGTGCCATTGTATGATTTGCATTTGGGCTAAGGCTCATAATCTTAGTAAGTGTTTCAACAGTGCTACATAATTAAGAAAATTGAATGCTGTGCCACCTTTAATACATAATTCTGTAAAGCAACAGAACTCAACAGAGATTCTGGAACTTCTGAGAGTGGAGGAAAGAGAAGGCAAGGAAAGAAAGGAAAATTTAAAATCTCACATTTCCAATCAAAGGACATTGTTATAATAATGTAAAGGTCCGTGTAATCTCTTATCTCAATTGTGAGATCATAAAGCTCTGTAAAATGGAAGCAACTTTTTTTTCATTAATTTGGTGCCAAAACTCATTTGACAGCAAAACTTGACCTGAATTGTCATGCAGTTAGTCTTTATCCTTTTTAGTATGACTATTCCGACATTTTTTTTTTCCTACAGGATGTTAATGGCTTAATTATGGGATGGGATGTTTCCCAGACATTGCTGAAGGTATTATATAATAAGCAGTACATACTCCATGTTACTTTTCTAAAAATCTGAAAAAATTTAAATTCCAAAACACAGTCAGATAACAGCTTGTGGACCTATAATAATAATAGCTAACATTTATGGATGCTGAGTGCAGTGACTCATGCCTGTAATCCCAGCGTTTTAGGTAGCCGAAATGGTTGGATTTTGGAAGGTGGATTGTTTGAGCCCACGAGTTCAAGACCAGCTTGGGCAAAGTGTTGAAAACTCATCTTTAAAAAAAAAAAATTAGCCAGGCAAGATGGTATGTGCCTGTAGTCCTAGCTACCAGGGAGGCTGAGGTGGGAAGATTACCTAAGCCTGGGAGTTCGAGACTGCAATGAGCTGTGAACATGCCACTGCACTTTAGCCTAGGCAATAAAGTGAGACTGTCTCAAAAAAAAAAATGTGTGGAGAACTTGCTATATGCATGAAGCCATGCTAATCTCTCTTCATCTCATTTAATTTTCATAACATTATGAGGCAGGTATTATAATCATGTCTATTTTAAAATTTGGAAACTGATTCTCAAAGAAGCTAAATAACTTGCTCAGAATCACACAGCTCATAGATCAAACCAAGTCACTTTGAGTTTAGAAGTGACATCCTAAACTGTTGAACTCTACCACGTGGGAGAGATGAGCAGTAGTGAAGGACAGTGTGGGCTCTTTGTGTGCTTGATGTGGAGGTAGAATAGTGTACCACCCATTCTATGTTATTTGAAAGTCAGTCTTCTACCTCCAAATATGTCCCCTCCCCATACCTACTTCTCTGTGATACTGCTAATAATGCTTTATTCTTTGAGATTTCTCTGGACAGTGCTTTGCACAAGAGCCACCTACATCAGAAATCAACTGGCCAGCTTGTTAAAATACAGTTTGCTGGGATCCATCCCAGACTTATTGAATCAGAATTGCTAGGGACTGGGTCTGAGTTGATTCTTATGACATTAAAGTTTGAGTGAATTATAAATGCTCTGGGAAAGATCTTTTTTGTTTTGTTTGTTTGTTTTTTGAGACAGAGTCTCGCTCTGTCACCCAGGCTGGAATGCAGTAGTATGATCTTGGCTCACTGCAACCTCTGCCTGCTGGATTCAAGTGATTCTCCTGCCCCAGACTCCCAAGTAGCTGGGACTACAGCACGTGCCACCACGCACAGCTAATTTTTTTTTTTTTTTTTTTTTTTTTAGTGGAGATGGGGTTTCACCATGTTGGCCAGGATGGTCTCGATCTCCTGACTTCGTGATCCACCCACCTCGGCCTCTCAAAATTCTGGGATTACAGGCATGAGCCACCGTCCGTGCGTGGCCTGGAAAGGCCAATCATCATTAAGCCTTATTTAACAACATCTTAGCTATCAGTTGACACCTAGCTGGAATGGCAGTAATGAACTCATTGATGGACATCTGGGAAGTGGAAGATGTCTGGAAGACAGATCAGGAAATTAGAAGGGTGAGATATAGAAAGGAAGAAAAAAAGGAGGGTATGATAGCATCTCCCTACTTTGGCAATATGTGATAAAGGCAGAGCCTCTCCACCAGGCATTTTTCATCTACATTGGAAAAATTTTGGAGGTAAATCTTTCATTTTTTGACACTCAGAGCACCAATCTGTTATCTCATTGATATAACCACCTTCTGAGGTAAGCAAAATAATAATCCTGGCCGGTCACGGTGGCTCACGCCTGTAATCCCAGCACTTTGTGAGGCTGAGGCGGGGGATCACCTGAGGGCAGGAGTTCGAGACCAGCCTGGCCAACATGGTGAAACCCTGTCTCTACTAAAAATACGAAAATTAGCCAGGTGTGGTGGCAGGTGCCTATAATTCTAGCTACTTGAGAGGCTGAGGCAGCAGAATTGCTTGAACCCAGGAGGCGGAGGTTGCAGTGAGCTGAGATGGCACCACTGCACTCCAGCCTGGGGAACAAGAGCGAGACTCCGTCTCAAAAAAAAAAAAAAAAAAAAAATCGTCATTAGGTAAAAAAGGAAACCGAGACCTAAATGAGTTCTTCAAGGTCATCCAACTGTTTAATGCTAGTGGTTGGATTCATGTTTGTGGCCTCCAATCTTATACTATTTGTCTTCCAGTAATTTTTTCATAGGTCTAGAGAAAATGAACCATCAAATAAAACCTAGGGAAATCAAGTCTTACATTTAAAAAAGATTCAATGATACATCATTTTTTCCCACCCATGGACAATTTAAATATATTTAAATAGTATGCTACACAAGGAAAGGGCAATGAGAGGAATTGAAGTTTAGAATAGTTCAACCGCTATGCCATATGTTTGGGGTTGTTTTTAACTTTTACTGGTTGCTTTATTTTTGTTATCAATGCTGTAAAGACTGCTGAACATTTTGATCTTTTTACTTTTAAGAATATTCAGTTCTTGTTTGCTAGCTTCTTAACCTTACCTCTTAGTCTTGCCTGTGCTATCTTAATCATTTCCATGGCAAGAAAATTGTGACCTCAGACAGGGACTAGAAAGATAGAAAACATAGATTAACTGCCATCACAGCAATCATATCCCCCACAGCAATGCAGGCTAGGCTTGGGGCACTAACGGTCAAGTCCAACCAGTGATTATTCCAATTCAAACTAAGTGCTCTTTACAGCAGCATTTCTCAAACTTTAGCACACATCTATTCACCTTGGGAATCTTATTAAAGTGTGAAAAAATGATTTAGTAGTTCTGGGGTGAGACCCAAGATTCTGCATTTCTAACAACCTTTCTGGTAGTGCCAATGCCACTTGTTCCCAGATCACATTTTGAGGAGCCAGGTGCATGAACCATCATGTCCAAGCAGTATATGCAAATGAGCGCATTTATGGTCTTGGGGGAAGTGCCATTTGGACAATAGCCCTGATGAGCATGCCAGCTGTGATATTAACTAGCTGTGTGACCTTGGGAAAACATCTTTACCTCTCTGGGTCTCTGTTCTCTTATTTGAAAAATTATGAATTTGGCCTGTATAATCTCCTGAGATCACTTTGGGTTGTCAAATTCTTTAACTCTCTGATGGAAAAAAAGATACTTTAGAGCAGGGGTGTCCAATCTTTTGGCTTCTGTGGGCCACATTGGAAGAAGAAGAATTATCTTGGGCCACACATAAAATACACTAACACTAATGATAGCTGATGAGCTTTAAAAAAAAAAAATCACAAAAAATCTCATAATGTTTTAAGACAGTTTACAAATTTGTGTTGGGCTGCATTCAAAGCCATCCTGGGCTGCATGTGGCCCACCAGCCACAGGTTGACCAAGCTTGCTTTAGAGAAAAGGTTTAGTCAGAGGGCAAATTGCCCTTATATTACAAGGAAAACGAGGGAGGAGAGAAAGGTACTGTGATGGTTGTACATATCTTCTTAATCCCAAGTCCTTTATGTGTTCTAAGGTAATTTATTTCTTCCAAATGTGCAGAATATTGGCCTTTTCCTTAAAGAAGTGGTAACACTGAGTGGTGGGCAACACTCTTTGGCATCTCCCCAGTTCAGCTGTTAGCATCTCCTAGTGTCTTCTTCACAGCTAACAACTTTGGCTACTTGCTCATGACACTCCCTCTCTGGTCACAGAGCAAATCCACTGTCTCCACTGGTTTCCAGTACTAGTACTCAATTCTACTCAATCCCACCTGATTCCAAGAGATATAATGGAGAAGTGCACAAAATCACCACCTACCTTGCAGGTAGAGCCTTTCTTTCTTCAGGCAGAGAATCTGATTCTGCGGCCTCAAATACAGCATTCAACCACGGAGAACACTGCTGAAAGGGCCCAAGTCATGCCTGCCCTGGCCACCACAGTGATGCCTGTACCGAACTCACTCGAGCATCTCACCCAGTTTCATGGTGACCCTGCCAATTGCTCAGAGTTCCTCACTCAGGTGACTACCTACTTGACAGCTCTCCAGATCTCTAATCCTGCAAATGATGCCCAGATCAAACTCTTTTTTGATTACCTATCTCAGCAGTTAGAAAGTTGTGGAATCATATCTGGGCCTGACAAGAGTACCTTACTGAAGCAATATGAGAATTGTATTCTTGAGTTCCAGCAGTCATTTGGTAAACCCACAAAACAGGAAATGAACCTTCTGATGAATGCTAAGTTTGACAAAAGGGACAACTCCTCTCAACAGGACCCTACTACTTTCCAGCTCCTTGCTCAAAATCTGATCCGTAATGCAACCAATCAGAATGGTCAGTTCAAAAAGGCAGTAGATGATCTCAACCAGGATGAAGAGAGTGTCACTGATATGATGGACAATCTACCATACCTGATCACTCAGTGCATTCAGTTGGACAAGAAACACAGTGACAGGCCAGAGCTCCTACAGTCAGAGACCCAGCTCCCATTGTTGGCTTCCTTGATCCAGCACCAAGCCCTCTTTAGCCCCACAGATCCACCACCCAAGAAAGGGCCTATACAACTGCGAGAAGGCCAGCTGCCTCTCACCCCAGCCAAACGAGCCCGCCAGCAAGAAACTCAGTTGTGCCTCTACTGCAGCCAATCTGGCCACTTCACAAGAGATTGCCTTGCCAAACGTTCTCGAGCTCCAGCAACGACAAATAACACAGCTCACCAGTAAGAGGAGACCAGGAAAGTCACTTTTTAAACTTATATCCCTCTCACTCCCAGCCTTACCGATTTATATCCTGCATTAACTTTTAAAATATGGATGGGAAACTGTGACACCACTTTATAGGCAGTTATGAACTGACACACTTTGGGGAATTTAAACAATCAGATCTTGTTCATTGGCAAATTACCCCTCACCAAACCTAACCCAAGAATGATGAAAACAATTCACAGGTACTTTCTGCAGTTGGGATTAATTCTCCAAGAGTACCAAAAACCTGCAGGCAAAACTTTGCCCAGTCTAAGCCAATGAAAATAACTCTGGAAGCACATTGGGAACCTTATCCTGACCAATATTGACATCTGGGTTGAGTTTGTGGCCAAAATCCTGAATCTCGTGTGCCTAGAAATGAGCCCAAGACTTTTACCTTCACCTTTATTGGTCTGTATCTTAGTTTCCTATTGGCTTAGGACCTTTGACTGAAGTCCAAATGACATTCCATTATTCTGCTAATATTCTCTTCCTAGAGCTTGGACCATGTTTCACCTATGGACTAGAATCTACCTTCAGCATAAATCAACCTTCCTGGAACCACAGCTTTGCCACCCTTCCATAAACCTATGCATTTTGTTTCCATCTAAAGACTCATGCTTTCCCAACAAACAGAATCTCCTGGCTATTTACAAAACAGATTGAATGGGCATTTCAACACTGCTTGGAATTGTTGGTCCCTTTCTTTGCAAGCTAGCCCATCAGGCAGGTATATTCTTTTAGCCAAGCCCACCAATTCCAGCTTACTCTTCTCTTTTCCAACAACTTGAGGTTCCAGCATGTCTTATAGCCAAGTCAATATGCTCTAGGATGAGATTTCTGAAAGGTATTTAGTGAGAGTTGGGAACGATGTCTCATAATTACTGTGTCTGTAGCATGTCCTTGCTGCCTTGGACAAGGGACCTGGCCAAATAAATCTCCACTGAAGACTGACAGCCAGACCCTGCAGTAGTTTCTGACTCTAGAAGCCTCAATATAGTCACCATCTAGGGTTACTACTCATTGCTATTGAGCTCTACCTTTATGGACCACCTCTGAGGTCCTTCATCTAATTGAGGATCTTAAAAAACAATGAATGGCAAACAACTTCCTGCACTATCTCATCTGAAAAATCCTGGGGCACATACATTAAAACCATCTGTGCATGAAACTCAGGAAATCAGGATTTTATTGCTTATGTTTCGTTTTTGGTACACACCAGCTTTGTGTATAGCTTCTTGATGCTTCTGAACAAAAGTAGTGTTATGCTAGAAAGGCACAACTCCCTAAAATGTTAAAACTAGTCAGTGATGATCACTGTTTGCTGGTAATTACCAGCCCTCTGTTCCCTGCTTCTTGTTGCTGATGTATGTCCCCAAAATGTATATCCTGGAGAAACATCAGTAATCACATATTCCCTAACAACCATCAAGGCCTCTCAGAACATGAAATGCCATTATACTTTGGCTTTGTTTCTGGAGAATTATGCTGACTTTGACAATACTTAAACCTAGCTAGGACCTTACTACTCTGATTCCGTAGTACCAACAAACAGATATTTTCACCTTGTGCCTTGCTAGCCACTGTGCCAATTCTTATTTGCATTCACGAAGGGTTTCCTTTAACAATGGCTCGCTGTACAACCACATTATATGCTCCCACAACAGAGACCTGAGTGAACATATTCCAGTTATGCTAAGAAATTCTGACTATAGTATTGGGATTGTATGAGATCCTCTAACAAGTAGAGCTATTGAACTTAGAGTGACTCTGAAATTACCTGGAAGTATCTTGTTCTACCTCCATCAATTCTATAATAAAGGACCAACCTCATGGCCTCTAGTCACTTTCCTTACCAAACTCAGTATGGTCTTGGAATGCTGATAGGGGCATTCAGTTGGCTGAATCAACAACCTTTCCTTATTTTAGGGCCAGAATTCATCATTTTGGGTTCTTTCCCAAAGATACATCATTTTATTTCCTATTTGTATTTTCTCTTAGCAGCAACATTACCTTCTTTCCTTAGAAATCTTCAGACTTCATAGGCTCTCAGAAAATATAACCAATCCAGGGCTATGAACTTCAGTTCACCCTCTACTTCTGGGTGTCCCTTGTTGAGGTGCTCCAAATCAAAGACCTTTTGTACACTATGAAATACAATCCAACAGCCAGACTGAGCATATGAATGGGATGCTGGAATAATGCTTTACTGCCTACTAGCTATCAACTATTTTACCAATTCAAAATTTTTGTTATAGTGACACCATCCATTATATGCCATCCACTTCAACTAGAATAACTTATGATTTAGCATAAAGAGAGTTACAAGGGTATGTCCTAAGAAATAATAGCTATGTGAATTCCTCTGAGAGTGAAACTACTTAGAATATACAGAGAACAGATGAGATAGAACCTACTCAAAGATGGAGTCAGCAACTGCAAAGGCTTGGGGAACCACCAGATCCAAACAAGGTTGTTTTTTAAGGAAGCACGTCTGCTACATATTGATGCCACCCAGGAGGATATAATCTAATCATTTAATGGTAAGTCTGAAGAAGAATTTGTTAACAAGAGAATAGTATTCATGGAGCACAAAAAAGCAAGAAGTTAAACAGAACGTTGGTAATCCCCCTAGATTCAGAGATGAGTTGTTGACCAGCAGACTGTTTGGCCTGTCCACCCCTGCAATGGCCATTCCAATTTGTGTCAGCCATTAAGATGGTCACCTAACTCCATTGCTCTGATCCCATGCTCTCAAAGTAATTTGACTGTAATTAGTTTCCCTTATAAACTTTGTTAGGGAGAGAAAATTTGCTAACCAGCTGACATGAGTGTTCTAACCTATTTCTGAGTTAATTCTCATTATAATTGAATAAATCGGTGTTTGGCTTGTACGTCAGTTTTTGTGGGTTTAAATAGTACCAATCCTCCTGATTCTAATCTCCTCTGAGTACACTGGAGAAAATAAGATTCTCACTCTGCAAAGTCAGCACCATAGTGTGAATCATAGTGAGTCCACTGAACATTGACCTCCCTGCGAACTTTTCCTCAACAGTCAGCCAGCTTCCCTTATCTCCCTCATTTGTCTACAGCTGTAATAAAATTTCTAAATACCTACAGTTTTCACTTTCTGCATTTACCTTCACTTACATCCAGAAGCATGGTACCTGCCATAAGCAATTGCCTTTTACAATATTTCAGATTTCAGTCTACCTGTCAGAATGATCTGTCATGGAGGAAACTTAACACATGACAGTAGACATGAGCCACTGAAATGCACCGTTAGAGAGGGAGAAGTATATGATTGGCCTCATTCTCATCACCTCCATTCTGTCCATATGACAATGCACAAGACCCATACTGTCACTTTCCTTACTTTTATCCAGGATGACACAATAAACATCACCTTTTTTTTTTTTTTAATTCTAGAAGATAATCTCTAGAATGATGATTGTCACACCTTCTTGCCTATGACCACAATAGTCATCTCTAAAGCAAAATAAATAATTTAGGATATACAGAATTTCTACCACCATCTAGGCAAAATCTAACATCTCATACCCTTAAAAGGGCTCTGGGTGCTTGTTTCATATCTGTAAAGTCCTGTCACATTGGTGGCCATTTCATTCCCTCCCTATGATGGTCCAAACTTCATTTGGCCAAGCAAATAGAAAAACCTTCAAGGGAATTTAGTGTCATGGATCTTCAATGTCATCTTGTGGCAAGAGTCACTGACCACATTTCAAAAACAAGAGTCCCAGAAGTGAGTTACACCATTTGGTATAGTCAGGAGAACTATCTTGGTCAACTCGTCTTAGTACCCAGACCACACTGTCCCATCATTTACAGCCACTATGGTTTTGAGCATTCATGCTTATTGGTATAACTTCCTGGTATTGGCTGTGATTCTTAGGTCTGTTTGGACTTGCTTCCTGCTCATTGATTTCTAGTATTTACTCTAGATGGCCCTGGTTCTCTTATCTAGCTAACTCAGTAATAAGTCAGTTGTGACTGTATTCCAAAAACCCCATTTGCTCCACAGTAACCCAGTGAAAGACTATGTAGAATTTTAGTCTTCCCTATACATAGAACACTCATCCCTTTAGACATGAAATGTGGGTTGGGGACATCTAGAGAAAGGGAACTAATAGTTAGTGAATGCCTACTTTATGCCAGGCACTGTGCTGAAAGCTTTATTAATAATGCCTATTTAAATACCATATCACTGAAAGATGGAATATCCATTTCTGATATTTAATGCTCACCACACCTTTATGAGATAGGTGTTATAAATTCAATCTAAAGATGGTGAAACTAAGGTTTAGAATAGTTAGGCAACCTTCCCAAATTCATCAAGCAGTAAGTGGTTGAACTAGAATTTGAAAGCATATCTTTTTGATGCCAGAGCATTGTGATCTCCGATAGAAGAGGGAAACTCTCTAATTCACACCCTTCCTGATTACCATAACTTGCTCAATTACACGTCCTGTAACCACTTCATGAAGAGAGGCTACTTTAGTAACTGGTATTCACATAGCCACTGATTGAAACTCTTGTTCTAAACAGCAGCCTATAAAGGAAGCATGAAATAAATCAATGCCGTTCAGGAATTTGTAATTTCATTTGTGTTTCTAATGAGGTGGGGAAAATTCCTTGACACCTCTAAAAATACACTGAATCTACATTATCTGATTGGGTAGGCTCTTGCTTGTTGAGTTAGGATTTTAACAAAGGTTTCTGACTAACATAAAGGCTTTATATTTCAGTAGCTCTTCATACAAAGCCATTGAGTCTTTTTGAAAAATGATGTTTATAGTAGCTGCAGGAATGCCAGCAGACAATTTCAATATCTTCTGATTATTGTTATCTGCCATGATCATTGGAAAATCTATATTAAAATAAGAGCTTGGTTAATTCAGATAGCAGTTAGCCATTTAAATTTGAGAACTTCCTTCATGGTGTCAACCTCAGGGAATATCCGGTCTAACAATCTGACTCTGATGAGAATTTGTGAGAAGATAGCCTTGTTCTCTTTGACATTAACCGTGAGTTTGGGAACAACTATCAAACATCATGTTTCCCTTAATTGCCTATGATAATTATATCATCCATGAGTTTTTTATTAAGTCTACTTGTTTTCAGCCTGTAACATCTCATGGAGCAATGGAGACCACATGTTTAATACCTGCCCTTTAAATCAGACTTCTCTTTACATGCATTAACTTCACCTATGTATAATGTAAAGGCATCCCTCATTCCATTAAATTATTCCAGGATATGAAGGAGTCTGTGTTGATGCTGTCACCTTATACATGGTTTTAGAGTCTTGAAATAATAAGTTACTGAGCATTTATTATATGCCAAGTATAAGAGTGGTGGAATTATGTGCATAATTTCCACAATAGCCTCATGAGAAATGCACTATCAATATTCTCATTTTACAGGTGAAAACAAGTAAACTCACAGAGTTTAAGTAACATGTCCAAGGTCACTAGCTAATAGGTCGTAGAGTCAGGATTCATATTTGGGTCTCTCTGACGAAAAAGCCATATTCTTCACTACTATACCACCTGTCCTTCCCAGGTTAGTGTACTAGGCTGAAAAGTCCTCACCTTTTTAGTGTATGCTCATGTATTCACCCATCTAGACCAGTAATCACCCATCATGCCCATTCCAAACTTTCACCAGCTCTGCTGTCTTTAGCAAATGACAATCATCACAAATGTACCCAGCATTCCAGGTGTGGGCACTAAATAAATTTGAACAAGATACAATTTTCTTTTTTATTACTAATACTTCACAAAAATGATTCCAAAAACTTTTTGGCCTTTTCTGGGTTTTGTCCACACCTTGAGAAAATAAGTCATTGTACATTCTTCCTTGAAGGCCACAGGTGTCTTCACTGAGTTGAAATTCATGACACAAAGCACATTACTTTAAAAATGTAGTTGGGGATTCGCTTCCAAGATGGCTGAATAGGGGTAGCTCCAGTCTACAGCTCCCAGCAAAATTGATGCAGAAGATAGGTGATATCTGCATTTCCAACAGAGGTACATGGTTCATCTCATTGGGACTTGTTGGACAGTGGGTGCAGCCCACAGAGGGCAAGCCAAAGCAGGGCGGGGCATCACCTCACCCAGGAAGTACAAGGGGTCGGGGGATTTCCCTTTCCTAGCCAAGGGAAGCCTTGAGTGACTGTACCTGGAGGAGTGCTACACTCCTGCCCGAATACTGCGCTTTTCCCACTGTCTGCACAATGGGCAGACCAGGAGATCCCCTGCTGTGCATGACTCGGCGGGTGGCATGCTCACGGAGCCTTGCTCACTGCTAGCGCAGCAGTCTGATATCAACCTGGGACACAGGAGCTTGGTGAAGGGAGGGGCGTCTGCCAATGCTGAGGCTTGAGGAGGTGGTTCCATGCTGACAGTGTAAACATAACAGCAGGGAAGCTCGAACTGGGTGGCGCCAACTGCAGCTCAGCAAGGCCTACTGCCTCTCTAGATTCCACCTCTAGGGGCAGGGCATATCTGAACAAAAGGCAGCAGACAGCTTCTCCAGACTTAAAGTCCCTGCCTGACAGCTCTGAAGAGAGCAGCGGTTTTCCCAGCAGGGCATTTGAGCTCCAATAATAGACAGACTGCCTCCTCAAGTGGGTCCCTGATCCTGTGTAGCCTGACTGGGAGACACCTCCCAGCAGGAGCTGATAGACACCTCATACAGGCAGGTGCCCCTCTGGGACAAAGCTTCCAGAGGAAGGATCAGGCAGCAATATTTGCTGTTCTTCAGTCTCCACTGGTGATACCCAGGGTCTGGAGTGGACCTCCAGCAAACTCCAACAGACCTGCAACTTAGGGACCTGTCTATTAGAAGGAAAACTAACAAAAAGAAATGAATAACATCAACATCAACAGAAAGGACATCCACACAAAAACCCGATCCTTAGGTTACATCAAAGACCAAAAGTAGATAAAACCACAATGATGGGTAGAAACCAGAGCAAAAAGGCTGAAAATTCCAAAATTCAGAGCCCCTCTTCTCCTCCAAAGGAACACAACTCCTCGCCAGAAAGGGAACAAAACTGGATGGAGAATGAGTTTGATGAATTGACAGAAGTAGGCTTAAGAAGGTCGGTAATAACAAACTTCTCTGAGCTAAAGGAGCATGTTCTAACCCATGGCAAGGAATCTAAAAACCTTGAAAAAAGGTTAGACTAATTGCTAACTAGAATAACCAGTGTAGAGAAGAGCTTAAATGACCTGGTGGAGCTGAAAACCACAGTATGAGAACTTCATGAAGCATACACAAGCTTCAACGGCCAATTCGATCAAGCGGAAAAAAAGGATATCAGTGATTGAAGATCAGATTAATGAAATGAAGTGAGAAGACAAGATTAAAGAAAAATGACTGCAAACAAACGAACAAGGCCTCCAAGAAACATGGGATTATGTGAAAAGACCAAATCTACATTTTATTGATGTACCAGAAAGTGACAGGGAGAACAGAACCAAGTTAGAAAACACTCTTCAGGATATTACCCAGGAGAACTTCCCCACCCTAGCAAGGCAGGCCAATATTCAAATTCAGGAAATACAGAGAATGCCACAAAGATACTCCTCAAGAAGAGCAAACCCAAGACACATAATTGTTAGATTCACCAAGGCAGAAATGAAGGAAAAAATATTAAGGGCAGCCAGAGAGAAAGGTCGAGTTACCCACAAAGGGAAGCCCATCAGACTAACTGTGGTTCTCTTGGCAGAAACCCTACAAGCCAGAAGAGAGTGGGGGCCGATATTTAACATTCTTAAGAAAAGAATATTCAACCCAGAATTTCATATGCGGCCAAACTAAGCTTCACAAGTTAAGGAGAAATAAAATCCTTTACAGACAAGCAAATGCAGAGAGATTTTGTCACCACCAGGCCTGCCTTACAAGAGCTCCTGAAGGAAGCACTAGCCATGGAAAATAACAACCTGTACCAGCCACTGTAAAAACATGCCAAATTGTAAAGACCATCGACACTATGAAGAAGCTGCATCAACTAATGGGCAAAATAAACACCTAGCATCATAATGACAGGATCAAATTCACACATAACAATATTAACCTTGAAAGTAAATGCGTTAAATGCCCCAATTAAAAGACACAGACTGGCAAATTGGATAAAGAGTCAAGACCCATCAGTGTGCTGTATTCAGGAGACCCATCTCATGTGCAAAGACACACATAGGCTCAAAATAAAGGAATGGAAGAAGATCTGTCAAGCAAATGGAAAGCCAAAAAAAAAAAAAAAAAGGCATGGATTGCTGGATTGCAATCCTGGTCTTGATAAAACAGACTTTAAACCAAGATCAAAAGAGACAAAGAAGGCCATTATATAATGGTAAAGGGATCAATTCAACAAGAAGAGTTAACTATCATAAACATATATGCACCTAATACAGGAGCACCCAGATTCAAAAAGCAAGTCCTTAGAGACTTGCAAAGAGACTTAGACTCCCACATAATAATAAAGGGAGACTTTAACACCTCACTATCAATATTAGACAGATCAACAAGACAAAACATTAACAGGGATATGCAGGACTTGAAGTCTGTTCTGGACCGGGCAGACCTAATAGACATCTACAGAACTCTCCACCACAAATCAACAGAATGTACATTCTTCTTAGCACCACATCACACTTATTCTAAAATTGACCACATAATAATTAGAAGTAAAACACTTCTCAGCAAATGTAAAAGAACAGAAATCACAACAAACTGTCTCTCAGACCACAGTGCAACCAAATTAGAAATCAGTATAAAGAATCTCACTCAAAACTGTACAACTACATGGAAACTGAACAACCTGCTCCTGAATGACTACTGGGTACATAACGAAATGAAGGCAGAAATAAAGATGTTCTTTGAAACCAATGAGAACAAAGACACAACATACCAGAATCTCTTGGACACATTTAAAGCCGAATGTAGATGGAAATTTATAGCACTAAATGCCCACAAAAGAAAGTAGGAGAGATCTAAAATCAACACCCTAACATCACAATTAAAAGCACTAGAGAAGCAAGAGCAAACAAATTCAAAAGCTGGCAGAAGACAAGACATAACTAAGATCAGAGCTAAACTGAAGGAGATAGAGACACAAAAAACCCTTCAAAAATTCAACAAATCCATGAGCTGGTTTTTTGAAAAGATCAACAAAATAGATAGACTGCTAGTAAGACTTATAAAGAAGAAAAGGAAGAATCAAATAGATGAAATAAAAAATTATCAAGGGGATATTACCACCAATCCCACAGAAATACAAACTACCATCAGAGAATACTATAAACACCTCTACACAAATAAACTAGAAAATCTAGAAGAAATGAACAAATTCCTGGATGCATACACCCTTCAAAGACTAAACCAGGAAGAAGTTGAATCTCTGAAGAGACCAATAACTGGTTCTGAAATTGAGGCAATAATTAATAGCCTACCAACCAAAAAAGTCCAGGACCAGATGGATTCACAGCCCAATTCTACCAGAGGTACAAAGAAGAGTTGGTACCATTCTTCTGAAACTATTCCAATCAATAGAAAAAGAGGGAATCCTCCCTAACTCGTTTTATGAGGCCAACACCATACTGATTCCAAACCCTGGCAGAGACACAACAACAACAAAAAAGATAATTTTAGGCCAATATCCCTGAAGAACATCAATGCAAAAAACCTGAATAAAATGCTTACAACCCGAATCCAGCAGCACATCAAAAAGCTCATCCATGAGGATCAGGTTGGCTTCATCCCTGGGATGCAAGGCTGGTCCAACATATGCAAATCAGTAAACATAATCCATCACATAAACAGAACCAACAACAAAAAACATAATTATCTCAATAAATGCAGAAAAGTCCTTCAACAAAATTCAACAGCCTTTCATGCTAAAAACTCTCAATAAACTAGGTATCGATGGAACATATCTCAACATAATAAGAGCTATTTATGACAAACCCACAGCCAATATCATACTGAATAGGCAAAAGCTGGAAGTATTCCCTTTGAAAACCGGCACAAGACAAGGATACCCTCTCTCACCACTCCTACTCAACATAGTATTGGAAGTTCTGGCCAGGGCAATCAGACAAGAGAAAGCAATGAAACGTATTCAAATAGGAAGAGAGGAAGACAAATTGTGTTTGTTTGCAGATGACATGATTTTATATTTAGAAAACCTCATCGTCTCAGCCCAAAATCTCCTTAAGCTGATAAGCAACTTCAAAGTCTCAGGATACACAATCAATGTGCAAAAATCAAAAACATCCTATACACCAATAACAGACAAACAGTGCCAAATTATGAGTGAACTCCTATTCACAATTGCTGCAAAGAGAATAAAATACCTAGGAATACAACTTACAAGGGATGTGAAGTACATCTTCGAGGAGAACTACAAACCACTGCTCAAGGAAACAAGAGAGGACACAAATAAATGGAGAAACATTCTATGCTCATGGATAGGAAGAATCAGTATCATGAAAATGGCCTTACTGCCCAAAGTAATTTATAGATTCAATGCTATCCCCATCAAGCTACCATTGACTTTCTTCACAGAATTGGAAACAACTACTTTAAATCTCATATGGAACCAAAAAAGAGCCTGCATAGCCAAGACAAAGCTTCTTGCCCAGGAAGCTTTGTTCTTCCTGGGCAAGAAGAAAAAAGCTGGAGGCATCACACTGCCTGACTTCAAACTATACTAAAGGCTACAGTAACCAAAACATCATGGTACTGGTATCAAAACAGATATTTAGACCAATGGAACAGAACAGAGTCCTCAGAAATAATACCACACATCTACCACCATCTGATCTTTGACAAACCTGACACATACAAGGAATGGGGAAAACATTCCCTATTTAAGAAATGGTGTTGAGAAAACTGGCTAGCCATATGCAGAAAACTGAAACTAGACCCCTTCCTTATACCTTATACAAAAATCAACTCAACATGGATCAGACTTAAACGTAAGATCTAGGACCATAAAAATCCTAGAGAAAGCCATACCATTCAGGACATAGGCATGGGCAAAGACTTCATGTCTAAAACACCAAAAGCAATGGCAACAAAAGCCAAAATTGACAAATGGGATCTAATTAAACTAAAGAGCTTCTGCACAGCAAAGGAACTACCATCAGAGTGAACAGGCAACCTACAGAACAGGAAAAAAAATTTTGCAATCTATCCATCTGACACAGGGCTAATATCCAGAATCTACAAAGAACTCAAACAAATTTACAAGAAAAAAGCAAACACCCCCATCAAAAAATGGGCAAAGGATATCAACAGACACTTCTCAAAAGAAGACATTATGCAGCCAACAGACATATGAAAAAATGCTCATCATCACTGGTCATTAGAGAAATGCAAATCAGAACCACAATGAGATAACCATCTCATGCCAGTTAGAATGGTGATCATTAAAAATTCAGGAAACAACAGATGCTGGGGAGGTTGTGGAAAAATAGGAACGCTTTTACACTGTTGATGGGAGTGTAAATTCGTTCAACCATTGTGGAAAACAGTGTGGCGATTCCTCAAGGATCTAGAACCAGAAATACCACTTGACCCAGCAATCCCATTGCTGGGCATACACCCAAAGGATTATAAATGATTCTACGATAAAGACACTTACACACATATGTTTATTATGGCAGTCTATAGCAAAGACTTGGAACCAATCCAAATGTCCGTCAATGATAGACTGGATTAGGAAAATATGGCATATATACATCATGGGATATTGTGCAGCCATAAAAAATGATGAGTTCATATCCTTTTCAGGGACATGGATGAAGCTGGAAACCATCATTCTCAGCAAACTATCACAAGATCAGAAAACAAAACACCACGTTATACTCATAAGTGGGAGTTGAACAATGAGAACACATGGACACAGGGAGGGGATCATCACCTGCGGGGGTGCGGGGCTAGGGGAGGGATAACATTAGCATAAATAGCGAATGTAGGTGACGAGTTGATGGGTGCAGCAAACCACCATGGCTTGTGTACACCTATATAACAAAACTGCACATTCTTCACATCTAACCTAGAACTTAGGTATAATAAAAAAAGAAAAATAATAAAAATAAAAATGTAGTTGGAATATGATGTAATACATTGATATTTTAAACCTGACATTGAAGTTTTTTTCTTCCTTCTTAGTGCTCTCACAAGGTTTTCCCACACTGGCTTGCTTAATAATAACCATAATAATAAGTAGCAACAACTATTTTTTCACCATTCATTATATGTGAGGCATTGTGTGCTTTGATTTATGTTCACTTTCTCTTTAAATTCTCACTACCTTCTTAGATAAATGCTATTATTATACCTATTAAGCAGATGAGAAAATTGAGTCTTAGAACAGTAAAGGAAATTAACAATGGACACAGAGCTAGCACTAGAGGGAGGACTCAAATATATATACATCTATTACCAGAGACATTGCTCCTAGATAGTACATTACTATCTATCTACAACAGGAGTCAACAAACTATTGTCTATGGGCAAAATCTAGCCTACTGCCTATATTTATAAATGAAATTTTATTGCAACACAGCCACACCCATTTGTTTATATATTGTCTATAGCTGCTTTCATACTATGACATTATATGGCCCACAAAGCCAAAAAAATTGCTATCTTTTTCTTTACAACTTTCTTGACCTTGAATTTATAATATATTAAAGTATTAAACCCTGGGACATCTGACTGTCTAGATTTCCTGTTTCAAATGGCCCATTTGTCCCTATTTTTTGTTTCCTGCTTCTAAATTAGTTCTATATATATGATGAATTGATGGGATTAAATCGTCTTGGTTTAGAGACTTATCTACAACATTTTTCATAGACTGAATAAATGTTTCTCTGGTGCTCTTTACCAATACCCATACTTTCTGCATCAAACGACTCTAATACATTGGCCAGGTATGGTTGTGGGAGATATTTGCTGTTTGCCTCCTCACCAAGCATTCTACTTTTCGCAACGGTTTTTTTTGAAACAAAGTCTCGCTCTGTCGCCCAGGCTGGAGTGCAGTGGCCAGATCTCAGCTCACTGCAAGCTCCGCCTCCCGGGTTCACGCCATTCTCCTGCCTCAGCCTCCAGAGTAGCTGGGACTACAGGCGCCTGCCACCTCACCCAGCTAGTTTTTTGTACTTTTTTAGTAGAGACGGGGTTTCACCGTGTTAGCCAGGATGGTCTCGATCTCCTGAGCTCGTGATCCGCCCGTCTCGGCCTCCCAAAGTGCTGGGATTACAGGCTTGAGCCAGCGCGCCCGGCCTTCACAACGGTTTCTAATTTTCATGTGGAAATCTAACTTTTTTCCCACTTTGGTCCACCTTCCTGCGTGACATTTCGCCTCCAGACCTGGTATCCATGCCTAAGTAAATCATCATATGGGTTTTGCCTGGCCACTGCGACTATTCCAAGAGTGAAATGAATTTTATGACTTTTTGGGAGAGGGCTCTGATTTTTTATTTATTGGAATGGGACATAGGAGTAGCTCTGATTGCTGATGACAGTCATCTTTTGATTAGTAGGAGACCCCATTTGATTAGAGTGGAGACATTCTGAGAAAACAGAACTGATGGGTAGGGAGGAAGAAATCAAATCCTGATGATGGTTTCGTGAATCACTGCATCCAGCTGCACCTGAAGGTGTCTAGCCATGTGTGCTAATGAAAATTTTTTATAAAAGGAATCTTTGTAGGGTTTTCTCTCTTTTGCAACTGAAGAGTCTGATACATTGATTTTTTCCTATTGAAACTACACTATTTTTGTAGCAACTTGAGTAGTGGCGGCAAAAAGTTGTTAGATGCCTAGTAACAGCAACAAAGTTCCCACATTGTAGTAGTGGTATTAGGAAAAAACTGTCAGTATTATGCACTCTGCCCCACTTTTAATCCTTTAATACAGAAATTCCCAGCTTTACTGCCAGGAGAAGCTTTTCAGAGTCTTCTGGATTCATGAGTTTTTGTTTGGCCCACCAGGGAGATACAGGCTGACCCTGTGTAGGCCAATCACCCTCCAAAAGGATTACAAGCTTCTGCTCCAAAGTCCTGTCATTACTTAATAAACAAATGTAAGACAGCTGCATAGGGTTTGTGGGGCAAATTGTGGCCCGAGATCTTTCTCGTGATCAACACTTGAACCTTTGCCAAGTACATGGCAAGATAGCAAAATATAGTGGTTAAGAATGGGGAACTCTGCAGTCAGACTGCCTTAGTTCAAATGTTGGCTTTACCTCTCACTTACCACATAACCATTTGCCATTTCCTTAACCTGTCTGCTCCTCAGTTTCCTATTCTGTATAGGGTTGTTATGAAGACTAAATGAATTAATATTTATGCAAACTTAAAATAGTGCCTGGCACACAATAAGCACCATGTGTTTGTTACATTAAAAAATTAATAAAAGGCATACAGAAGTTCTACAGACATTTTAAATATATATGTAGAGGTTCTGTCAAAATATACATGGTCCCACACCATATAACATATGATGGAAATAATAACACAGATAACTTTGGAAAAGAAATGACATTTAACTTGATACTCAGAATAGGTTATTCTTGTCAAACTCTCAATCCCATTACATGGATTCTTCTTTTATCTCTTGGGACTTATTGTAGACATGGTCTTGCTTGGAGACTACATATGGATAGAAGTCAATATGAACATATAAATGCCTCTCCCTTTCTCAACCAGGGATGCATTTCTGCTTCTCTCCCTTTACCCCGAAAGACATGAATCTCAATTTCAGAGATATGCTTTTGTTTCATTTTAGCACCTAGGAAGGACTAGACTGAAGATTCTTAAATTTCTTCTGATGTCACCCATGTTTCGTGCACTCCCTTAAGTCCATGACAATCCCAATTCAAATAATCTTTGAACACTTACCTAACCCTGTCCCTAGCACTATGCCACAAAATATAAGGGATGCAAAGAAGTGAAAGGCAAGGAGTTGAGACTTGAAAATCTTACAATATGATTGAGAAGACAAGAGGGAAACAAAGCAAACAATGCAAGGAAGTGAATGGTTTTGCTTTTAAACTTTCAAGGTCATCAAGGTCCCCTGTAAGACTTTGCTCAAAGGCTATGCAGCCTTTGGCTCTCCTGTAGGGGTCCCTTGGCTGGAAATCTATCCTAATGCCACAACTCCTTCAACATTTGAGCTAGTTATATAATTTGTGGGAACAAAGACAAAGTGAACATATGGAGCCTCTAAATGTCCATCAGTGACAGACTGGATTAAGAAAATGTGGCACATATACACCATGGAATACTATGCAGCCATAAAAAACGATGAGTTTGCGTCCTTTGTAGGGACATGGATGCAGCTGGAAACCATCATTCTTAGCAAACTATCACAAGAAGAGAAAACCAAACACCGCATGTTCTCACTCATAGGTGGGAACTGAACAATGAGATCACTTGGACTCGGGAAGGGGAACATCACACACTGGGGCCTATCATGGGGAGGGGGGAGGGGGGAGGGATTGCATTGGGGAGTTATACCTGATATAAATGATGAATTGATGGGTGCTGACGAGTTGATGGGTGCAGCACACCAACATGGCACATATATACATATGTAACAAACCTGCACGTTATACACATGTACCCTGGAACTTAAAGTATAATTAAAAAAAAAAAAAGAAACCACTCCCATGGTCCAGTCACCTCCCACTAGGCCCCATCTACAACACTGGGGATTACAATTCAACATGACATTTGGGTGGAGACCCAGGACTTAACTATATCACAAGGATAGTTCAACATGTGCAAATCAATAAGTGTAATATATCATATAAAAGAACCAAGAAGAAAACCACATGATTATTTCAATAGATACTGAAAAAGCATTTGATGAAATTTGCCATCTCTTCTACACCATCCTTCAAGCCTTGTTATAATGTAGACTATACAGCTGAAAGATAGTCCTGCGCCATTTATAAAGTCTACCTCAACTAATTCACCAGAATGCAGGCATAATAGAGCACCAGGTAACAGATTGTGGAGCCACACTTCATGGGTTGAAATTCAGATGTTGCCGTTTTCCAGCTTTGTGACTTTGGGCGTATTTCCTGAGTGTTGTGTATCTCAATCTTCTCATCAATCTTCTCATGGCATAAAAATAGTATCATGCTCAATAAAATTGTTGGATTAAAAGAATTAATAGTTTTAAGAACTTAGGAAATATGTGTCACATATATTGGTGCTCAGTAAACACTAGGTGTTATTATTTGTCCCTCTTCAACCTGACTTTCCACAGCATCTTTCATACCATCATGTGTGATGGTACACACGTGAGATGGAAAGTACTAGATTACATGTACAATTTTACTTAATTATAAAGTGTTTTGTATTTTTCTGTTAAATGTGTGTCATGTCTTCTCAACTAGATTAAAAGCTCCCAGGGGTAGGAACCATGTATTGGACTTTGAATCTCCCATAATATTTACTACATTGCTGGGCACAGGGTGCTTGCTCAACAAATCCTTATGTATTGAAATTGCATGCTAGTCTAATGCAAAGGACAGTCAGAAAGAACCCTTGGTGTCTGTTAAAATAACATACAGTATCCTCATCATCTCTCATTGCTCTACAGAGCCACATTAAAGTTTCCATCCCTGAAGACTAATGGCCAATCCCCCTAAGCTCTATGCCTTGCTTCATGAGTTTCATTGTTCTCTAGGATGCAGGACACAGGAGCAGAGAGAATGTAATTAAGAACCCTATCTTCCGCACACAAAACCTGCAGACCTGTACTTCAATGGCTTGTAGCTGGATGTAATCGGTGCTGGTTCTCTGCAACATAATTTCAGGAGAGGTATAAAAATATGATGGAAACACCTCCAGGTTCAGGTATAGGGAATGGAAAAGAATGAGGTTGGTGGTAGGTAAGTAATAGCGGATGACCTCTTGTGGTAAAATAACCTGTAGGTTTTTTACTAAGCCTGAGTGGAGGTTTGCAAAATTGAGGAGATTCCCAACCCATACAATGTCACCGATCTCAGCAAGCAGAGATTGGGTCATCTAAATTCAGGATCTGAAGGCGGGAAGCCTGGATGTGGATCTTGCCTCTGCCTCTTAATAGTTTTGTGACTTCTTTTGGAAAGAAGGAGCAAAGGGTCAGAAAGCAGATACTGAAGTTAAAAACACAGAGGGCTTTAACTCAAAAGCCTCTATTGCTTCAGCTTTTTGTTTTCTGAGATGTGTGACAGTATCACTTACTGCTCTCACTCTAAGCTGCGGAAGAGTTAAGACCTTGAGAAAGGCAAGTCACAGATACTCAATAAAGTGTCAAAACAAGTGCTTTCTGCTCATAGTTTGTAGCTGTGTATAATGTAGCATTGCACAACTAGGAAGATGACTTATAGCTACCAGCATAATAGCAAACCCAGCAGTTTTAACCAAAAGTAATTTTGCTCTTTACTCTCATCCATAGTCTATACATTCTGCAAAGGCTCATATCAGGCCTCTCTTCTTCTACAAGGTCATTATTTTCCAGTCTCTCTAGAGTCCTTTGTTTCCCCAACAACTTATTAAATTTGCATCATAATGCATGGCAGTGTGGGTTTTGTGGGGGAAGGAAGGGTGATGATACATGCATGAGATAGGTTATTTACACACACATACACACAGCCATGTGGCTATTTTTTGTGAGTTATTTGAACTGATTATCTATATTAGTTCAAGGAACCACACTCATCATTTATTCCTCACTCTATCTTTCACTCTGTACTGTTGAAGATATGTTCTAATATTTGAGGTAGAAAAAAAGGTGGTTGTTTTAGAATATCTTTTTTTTTAAGTAATTCATTTGGCTCTAGTGCCAATAAAAACTCTGTGGTTTCCTCATTATCTGTTCCCATGGTTTTCAGAGTAACCCATCAAGAGAGTTATTAATCCAGAACATGTGAGTACATGTTAAATTTTCCACTTACTGAGAATAACTCAAAGGGCACAGACAGAAATAGACTGCAAGCCTTCTCTCAGACGGACTCTGCCAAAGTACGGCACTTCTGCCAGCTCCACTGACCCCTTGGTCTAAAGCTAAGGGAAAAAGACATTAGAAATTATGGACCGTGTCCATTGGCCTGGACCATGGCCCAAGGAATTCATGGCATATGGCCTCATACTTTTTCTTTCCCTTCCATGCTAGACAAATTTCATGGAAATTCTTTCTGTATGGCAAGAATTTATTTTAAATTCGTGTGACACTTCAGAATTTATTAAATGTTTCCAAATACATTATCACATTTTAGATCTTAAAACGCCATGAGGTGAGTGAGGAAACTATTAACCTTAGTTTATAGACAAGGAGGGTCAAACCAAGAGAGATTAAGCACTTTGCCCATGTTCACATAGCTCATAATGACAGAACTGAGAATCACATTCAGATTTTCAGATTCGAAATTCAATGATCTCTCTACCTCTTTGTCAACAAACCACCTCTCAAAACTTTCCTGTCTTCTAGGGTGTAACCTTGTCAATTATATGCCAATCTTTAATCATCGCTCAAATTCTTCCTAGTTTAGGCATTCCAGTGAGGTTGAGTATAGATCTCTGAACCATATTTTTACCTTGGTTTGGAGCTTGCTTTTTTATTGTTTGGTTTTGTGATACCTGACCCTCAACATCATGTCAGATGTACAGAACTAGCATTTGTATAATACCATTTTATGAGAATGTTATATGTCAGGTCACAGCTCAACAAAAGGCTATGACTCGGAGAAATCTCTCAATAATCAAGTGAATGAAATGTCCTCATCTTGGACGTCATCGGCCTCATTTCCCAGTCCCCACAGTGCTTACTCAATGAGCTTATGAATCATGTCCACGGGGACAGAGACAGAAGTTATGCAAAGAATCAACCACATGGACACCCCTTCATAAAGGCTGAGTTGACGACTGTTGTCCCTAGAGAATGTCCAAAATGCTATCAGCAGAGACCCATACTAAGCCCCTAGTTGGGCCCCATTGTGCAGAGACTAGCCACCAGGTAGCAGGTTGATTACTGTGGATGCCCTCCATTGTGGAGGGGGAAGCCATCTGTCCTCAATGTAAACAGTACTTTTTCTGATAAGGATTTGCTTTTCCAGCCTGCATTGTTTCTACCAGCACTGCCACCCATAGACTTAATGAACGTCCATTTTATAGTCATTGTATCACAGATCTTATAAACCAGGAACAGATACCCTGGCAGAAGAGTTCAACAGCCTATTAAAAATTCAGTTAAAGAGTCTCTAGGAGCCAACACCAGAAAACTGGGGTGTTATTCTACAGGAAATGTCATGTGATATGAATCAGTGGCCAAAAGGCAGTGCTGTTTCTGTCATAACCAGTATTCTTGGAACCAAGAGATGGAAGTTGAAGTGGCTCTTATCAATATTACATCTAATAGCTAATTCACAAAAGTATGATTCCGTGGTTTAAGTTTCAGTACTTGAGGGAGGTATGCCTCCTCTAGGATAGACAACAACGTCTCTATTATTGAGAAGATGAGACAGCCACCTGTCTATTTTGGACTGTTTATGCCATTAGAACAACAGCCAAAGTTGGAGTTTCAGGGCTGGATGGCATCACATGAGGTTGCTGCTGTGGAGTGAATGTAGAGAAGGGTATGTTTTGGACACAGAGGATGCTTCCAGGTGCCTCTTTCTGCTGTCATTTCAGTAGTAAATGTTAAAAAGGAAAATTTGAACAACCACATGCAGGCAGGACCACTGAAGTCTTTGATACATTAGGAATGAAGGTTTAGGTCATACCTAAGGTAAGAACTTTGATCAGCTTAGGTGCTGATTGAGGGCAAAGAAAACATGGACTGAGTAGTAGAGGAAAAGTTACAAAAAGAAGACTATAACATCTGCCTGAGTTTTGTCCTTGCTGTGACTTATCCCTTTCTATATCTTAGTCTGTTTTGTGTTGCTATAAAGGAATACCTGAGACTGGGTAATTTATAAAGAAAAAAAGGTTTATTTGGCTGACAGTTCCGACCCCTGGAAAAGTTCAAGATTGGGCATCTGGTGAGAGTCTTGGGCTACTTCTACTCATGGTTGAAAGTGAAGAGGAGCCAGAGTGTGCAGAGATCACATAGCAAGAAATGAAGCAAGAGTGGGGCAGAGATGCCAAGCTCTTTTTAACAGCCAGCTTCCACAGAAGCTAATAGAGTAAGAACTCACCTCTAAAGGAGGGCATTAATCTGTTCATAAGAGGTCTGCTCCCATGACCCAAACACCTCCCATTAGGCCCCACCTCCAACACTGGGTATCAAATTTCAACATAAGATTTGGAGGGACAAATATCCAAATCATAGCACCTTCCCATTCTACCATTTTACATACAGTGATTAACTTTATAACATTGTCTCTAGTGTACAGACTATCAAGATGAAATTGTGATGGAAACAGAAGATGAATATGTGCCATCCAAAGATCCTGGACTTAGAGCTAGCTATAGTAACTGGTCAGAATTTGAGATGCCACCCTTTTGCATGTTTTCACTTATATAAGGAAAAATTACATTATGTTATGTGGAGCATTTATTGTTGTGAAGTTTAAGTATGAAAAAAGGATATATATCATTACTAGTCAGCCAAAAATGTGAAGTCAAGAAGGCATTAGACATTCTTTTTGGCCACCGTCTTAGGACTGGTTCTCCAGGAGAGATTCTGTTTTTAAAATTAATTTGTTAAATTGACAAATAAATATATATTTATCATATACAACATGTTTCAAAATATGTATACACTGTGGAATGGCTAAATCAAGGTAATTAACATATGTATTATCAAACATGCTTTTTTTGTGTGCAGTGAAAACACTTAAAATCTACTCTCCTAGTAACTTTCAAGAATACAATACTACTGCTATTAACTACAGTCACCATGTTGTTCAGTAGATCTCTTGAACTTATTCCTCCTATCTAACTGGAATTTTGTATTCTTTGACCAATATCTTCCCCAGCCCCCAGGAGCAGGGTTACCACTGCCCCTAGCCCCTGGTAACTACCATTCTATTCTCTACTTCTAGGGATTCAACTTTTTAAGATCCTACATATAAGTGAGATTGTGTGGCATTTATCTTTCTGTGCCTGGGTTATTTCACTTACATAATGTTTTCCAGGTTCATACATGTTGTCACAAATGACAGGAGTTTCATCTTTTTAAAGGTGGAATAGTATCCCATTGTGTATATGCACCACATTTTCTTTATCCATTTATTCATTAATGGAAACTTATGTATATTCCATATCATAGCTATTGTGAATAATGTTGCAATGAATGTAGAAGTGCCAATAACTCTTCAAGATAATGATTTTATTTCCCGTGGATGCATACCCACCCCACAGTGGGACTGCTGAGTCATAAGGTAGTTCTATTTTTAATTTTAAAAGGAACCTCCACACTGTTTTCTATAATGGCCATACTAATTAACATTCCCAACAACAGTGTGCAAAGGTTTTTCACCACATCCTTTCTAAAACTTCTTTTTTAAAAAATAATAGCTGCTGCTCGAACAAGTGTGAGGTGATATCTCCTTGTGGTTCTTCATTTGCATTTCTCTAATGATTAGTGATTTTGAGTAATTTTTATATACCTGTTGGCCATTTTTATGTCTTGTTTTGGGAAATGTCTATTCAGATCCTTTGCCCATTTTTTAAATTGGATTTTTGTTTTCTTACTATTGAGTTGCTTGAGTTCCTTCCACATTTCAGATATTAACCTGTTATCAGATGTATAGTTCACAAATATTTTCTTCTATGCTGAATGTTGTCTCTTTGCTCTATTGATTGGTTCCTTGACTGTGCATGGACTTTTCAGTTTGCTGTCATTCCATTTGTTTATTTTTCCTTTTGTTGCCTGTGCTTTGGGGTTCATTTGCAAACAAAGTCATTGCCAAACCCAATGTCATGGAGTTTTCTGCCATGTTTTCTCCTAGTAGTTTTACAGTTTCGAGTCTTACATTTAAGTCCTTAATATATTTTGAGCTGATTTTTGTGTATTATGTGAGATTAGGGTCTGATCATTCTGTATTTGAATATCCAGTTTTCCCAACATCATTTATTGAAGAGATTCTCTTTTCCCAGTTGTGTGCTCTTGGCACCTTTATCAAAAGCAGTTGACCATAAATGTATGAATTGTATGAATTTATTTCTGGACTCTCCCTTCTGTTCCATTGGTGTCTGTGACTGTGTTTATGCCAATACCATGTTGTTTTAGTTACAATAGTTTTGTACTATATTTTGATGTCAGAGAGTGTGATGCTTCCAGCTGTGGTCTTTTATGGTTCCATATGAAATTCAGGATTGTTTTCCTCTACTTTCATGAAAAATATCATTGGAATTTTGATAGGGATTGCATTGAACCTGTACATCATTTGGGGCAGTATGGATATTTTAACAATATTAATTTTCCAATCCACATGAGATATCTTTCCACTTATTTGTGTCTTCCTTAATTTCTTTCATCAACGTTTTATAGTTTTCAGTGTATAGATCTTTACCAAGAGATATTCTGATGTAAGTGATTTATTAGGAGAATATTCTCAGGAGAATCCTGTGAGGGAATGAGGGAAGCAGGATAAAAAAGGAGACGGGGCTAAACAAGGATGTAATTTCAGATGAAATCTAGTCTTAATCTTATCCCACAGTTAACTTAACCTTATCCCATATATAAAATCCTCTGAAAAGCCTGTCCTATTTTGAGATAAAGGGTTGGGAATTTTGTACTGCTAACCTAATTAGTCATTAGCTATGGACAGGCTTAGGAGAAAGACATAACTCTCGAGCACCTTCAGGTGATGTGGCTCAAGTTGTCCAAGGACAAACCTACCAAGAAGGTAATAAGTTTGAGCCTTTAGCAACAGCACCCACCACAGCTGATGGATGGGCACATCAGACCAGTAAATGGGATCCCTGGGGATCTAGGTGGAGAATCTACAATGTCGTCTAGAACTGCTCAGCTATTTTGAACACCCTTCCCCTGTTTTGGGAATTCCTCACCTTAAAAGTCCCAGACTCCTCAAAGAAACCAGATAATTGCTTTTCAAGCCTCCCTGCTGCTAGAGTTGAGGCTTGTGATCCATTCCCCTTCAACCAAATACACTTACTCAGAACTTGAATTAGAAGTTAGTGATGCAGAGAAACAGAAACTATATGGCATCCTTTCTGGTCATGGTAGTGTCAGTCCCATTTAGTTGGCAGAAGCAGCAGTCACAAAGGTTCTAGTGGTAGCATCTGGTGCTCACAATAAGTGGTATTGGCAGTTGTCAATGCCCTGTAGCCAGAGACTGCCAGGAACACATCTGGGTAGTTGAACAAGTTGGGTTTATCCTTCATTGCTGCAAGGGCAAATGTACAGTTCAGGGAGAATGATAGAGGGTACTTATTACAAGATTGGGGTTTGTATTAGATGATTTGGGGAAGAGTTTAAGGAAGTGGGGCTTTGCTCCGGATTGGATGCTGTCAGGAAGTGGGGATAATTCTATGATTTGGTTTCTCAATAAATCTCACCTAGGAGTGGGAAAGGCTAGCCCAAGGCCAAGCTTGCAGTTTGTAAAGAAGCAGCAATTACTCATATTGGCTGGGGGGTAGGTGGTCATTATTGTGGTTTGGAGCAATGTTCATGTTTTTGCATTGATCTATCACGCTCACAGAGTACCTCCGTCTGAGGTTGATAGTCTTAGAAACTATACATGTTCAACAAGAGAACACCAAGACTTAGCTATGAGTTCTAGACCAGTTCCTTGCAACACCAAAGCCTCAGTGATAGCACCAGGCAAGCTTCCTCAATACAGGGTCTGCCTTTCTCTTCTTCATCTTTTAAGCTGTGGTCTTTATGTCCAGCAGTATTGTCAGTGGAATTTCCATCTCTACATTGTGATTTTGAGTGTTATTTTTGACTGCCCTGCCTCCAACTGCGGTACTCTGTCTTTCTCAGAGATTCTGTGAGCTTCTAAAGAGCCTCAAATAATTTATTTTTAATAATTTACTTTATCCTTAAACTGTCAGTTTATGTTTTGGTTCTTCACAAGTAAGATCCCTGACTGATAAGCATTACCACCACAACTATACCCCAGCCCCCTGGAAAACATAGATTGTCACTCCCCCTTAAGACACAAAACAAAACAATATTGGCTTTAAGGAGTTTCTGGATCCTTTGTAAGAGTGAATTGTCTTTGTGACTCCTTAGATGTGCACTGATATATTCTAGGGTCAGGATGAACTAGTATCCGCAGGAAATTTGACAGAGCCCGATCCTGTGGGATCCTGGATCCCTATGGGAAAGAATCAGATTTACTTTGTCTATAATTTATCAGCTACAGCCCCCTCACTACCAGCAAGGTAAGAACAGATATTAGACACAGATAAAAAAAAAAAAAAAAAAAAGACTAGGAAATGAGATCTTGTATAATTAAGTACAAGACTGCAGACTTGGAAAGCAAGGGAAGATTTTATTGTGGGCTGTTTTCATGAAGAAGGCTTTAGGGAGTGAGCGAAACAGAAGGTAGACCTTGAGAGACAAGGGGGCTTTGACTTAGAAGAAAAAAGGGAGAAGGACATCCAAATGGGGATGTTTAGCTCAGCTTCCTAGTTTTGACCTTAGACAATGAACTTAGGCCACTATTGACCCTAGGCTCATTGCTTGTGGTGACTTCAGTGGGCCAATAAGCCATGGTCCTGATCCATGTTACTGACTCTAAATCACTGGGTTCTACACCAGATCTTTCCTCGCTAGAATGTAAGCTTCATAAAAGCTAGACCCTTTTCTTTTTCATACTAACATCACTTGATCCTTAAATAGTGGTTGACACATAGAAGACCCACGTTAAATATTTGTTGAATAAATGGATGAATGATAAGTAGATGAATAAATGAATGAATTATTTCCAGCACTCCTTATGGAAAGAGACCAAAATAACCCTGCTTAGCTTCGCCAATGTATTTCTTGCATTGTTTTATGTCTTCCAAAAGCATTCTACTTCTCCCCAGCCCTTCAGGAATAGGTTTATTTCTTAGGCTTTCAGCCTGCTGCTGACAAGTTCTTCTGTAGCTTCAGCTGAACTCATATTGTGCAACCAGCCCAAGAGACACTGAACATAGCTCTGTATTCTAGGCCAATTATACTCAGCTGAACTGAGGTATTAATTAGGACATAGACAGGAAGTGTTCTATTCTGAGATCTGCAGCTAAAGTAGAAGGTTTTCCTTGAGTCAGGGACTGTTTCCAGGGAGCAGAGAAGACATACATATAAGTCAGCTTATTAGCATTAGGCTTCAACTTAGGGGTAATTTTACCTCCATTTTTTGAGTTGGGAAACAAGCCTCCTGCTTGTTCTATTTGCAAGAGCTGTCAGATATAATTCATTCTAACAGTAATATGGGCCATCCCTTTTCCCTGGAACTGCCTACATTTGCCTAGAAAGTTTTACTTAAGTATACATATTACCCTTATCCCAACACACACACACACGTGCACATGCACACACACACACACTTGCCAAATCCTTTGCTCAGCAAGGTAGCTATTGTTGGAGTTGTTTTGAGAACAAGAAGGGCCCCATTAGTAAGTGGCTTTGGAGTTTTCAGTGGTATTTGGGGAAATCAGAAAGCTGAGTTAGGTTGTGGAACATGAGGAGGAAATTAGAGAATATAGAAAAATGATTAAGGGCTGGAGGCAGTTGGCCAATAGGGACCGTGAGGGATAAGGAAAACAAAGTGCCCATTTCACATTTTATTTAGGGCCATTACTGGACCCTGCCCTCCAAGGATTTGATTGAAGGTGACTGTAAATGGATAAAACTGCCTAGCTAAATGGGGATTTTGAATTAAAAAAAAAAAACATGGGGCGGAGCAAGATGGCCGAATAGGAACAGCTCCAGTCTCCAACTCCCAGCGTGAGCGACACAGAAGACCGGTGATTTCTGCATTTTCAACTGAGGTACTGGGGTCATCTCACTAGGGAGTGCCGGACAATCAGTGCTGGTCAGCAGCTGCAGCCCGACCAGCGAGAGCTGAAGCAGGGCGAGGCATCGCCTCACCTGGGAAGCACAAGGGGGAAGGGAATCCCTTTTCCTAGCCAGGGAAACTGAGACACACAACACCTGGAAAATCGGGTAACTCCCACCCCAATATTGCGCTTTAAGCAAACGGGCACACCAGGAGAATATATCCCACACCTGGCCGGGAGGGTCCCACGCCCACGGAGCCTCCCTCATTGCTAACACAGCAGTCTGTGATCTAACCACAAGTCAGCAGCAAGGCTGGGGGAGGGGCGCCCGCCATTGCTGAGGCTTAAGTAGGTAAACAAAGCCGGTGGGAAGCTCCAACTGGGTGGAGCTCACAGCAGCTCAAGGAAACCTGCCTGTCTCTGTAGACTCCACCTCTGGAGACAGGGCACAGATAAACAACAACAACAACAAAAGCAGCAGGAACCTCTGCAGACGTAAACGACTCTGTCTGACAGCTTTGAAGAGAGCAGTGGATCTCCCAACATGGAGGTTGAGATCTGAGAAGGGACAGACTGCCTGCTCAAGTGGGTCCCTGACCCCTGAGTAGCCTAACTGGGAGACATCCCCCACTAGGGGCAGTCTGACACCCCACACCTCACAGGGTGGAGTACACCCCTGAGGGGAAGCTTCCAAAGCAAGAATCAGACAGGTGCACTCGCTGTTCAGCAATATTCTATCTTCTGCAACCTCTGCTGCTGATACCCAGGCAAACATGGTCTGGAGTGGACCTCAAGCAATCTCCAACAGACCTACAGCTGAGGGTCCTGACGGTCAGAAGGAAAACTATCAAACAGGAAGGAGACCTATACCAAAACCCCATCAGTACGTCACCATCATCAAAGACCAGAAGCAGATAAAACCAAAAAGATGGGGAAAAAACAGGGCAGAAAAGCTGGAAATTCAAAAAACAAGAGCGCATCTTCCCCTGCAAAGGAGCGCAGCTCATCGCCAGCAACGGATCAAAGCTGGTCAGAGAATGACTTTGACAAGATGAGAGAAGGCTTCAGTCCACCAAACTTCTCACAGCTAAAGGAGGAATTATGTACCCAGCGCAAAGAAACTAAAAATCTTGAAAAAAGAGTGGAAGAATTGACAGCTAGACTAATTAATGCAGAGAAGGTCATAAACGAAATGACAGAGATGAAAACCATGACAGGAGAAATATGTGACAAATGCACGAGCTTCAGTAACCGACTCGATCAACTGGAAGAAAGAGTATCAGTGATTGAGGATCAAATGAATGAAATGAAGTGAGAAGAGAAACCAACAGAAAAAAGAAGAAAAAGAAATGAACAAAGCCTGCAAGAAGTATGGGATTATGCAAAAAGACCAAATCTACATCTGATTGGGGTGCCTGAAAGTGAGGGTGAAAATGGAACCAAGTTGGAAAATACTCTTCAAGATATCATCCAGGAGAACTTCCCCAACCTAGTAGGGCAGGCCAACATTCAAATTCAGGAAATACAGAGAATGCCACAAAGATACTCCTCGAGAAGAGTAACTCCAAGACACATAATTGCCAGATTCACCAAAGTTGACATGAAGGAATAAAACCTTAAGGGCAGCCAGAGAGAAAGGTCGGGTTACCCACAAAGGGAAGCCCATCAGACTAACAGCAGATCTCTCGGCAGAAACTCTCTAAGCCAGAAGAGAGTGGGGGCCAATATGCAACATTCTTAAAGAAAAGAATTTTCAACCGAGAATTTCATATCCACCCAAACTAAGTTTCATAAGTGAAGGAGAAATAAAATCCTTTAGAGATAACCAAATGCTTAGAGATTTTGTCACCACCAGGCCTGCCTTACAAGAGACCCTGAAGGAAGCCCTAAACATGGAAAGGAACAACCGGTACCAGCCATTGCAAAAACATGCCAAAATGTAAAGACCATCGAGGCTAGGAAGAAACTGCATCAACTAACGAGCAAAATAACCAGTTCATATCATAATGGCAGGATCAAGTTCACACATAACAATATTAATCTTAAATGTTAATGGACTAAATGCTCCAATTAAAAGACACAGACTGGCAAACTGGATAAAGAGTCAAGACCCATCAGTCTGCTGTCTTCAGAAGACCGATCTCACATGCAGAGACATACATAGGCTCAAAATAAAGGGATGGAGGAAGATCTACCAAGCAAATGGAGAACAAAAAAAAGCAGGGGTTGCACTCCTAGTCTCTGATAAAACAGACTTTAAACCATCAAAGATCAAAAGAGACAAAGAAGGCCATTACATAATGGTACAGGGATCAATTCAACAGGAAGAGCTAACTATCCTAAATATATATGCACCCAATACAGGAGCACCCAGATTCAGAAAGCAAGTCCTTAAAGACTTACAAAGAGACTTAGACTCCCATACAATGATAATGGGAGACTACAACACTCCACTGTCAACACTAGACAGATCAACGAGACAGAAAGTTAACAAGGATATCCAGGAATTGAACTCATCTCTCCACCAAGCGGACCTAATAGACATATATAGAACTCTCCACCCCAAATCAACAGAATATACATTCTTCTCAGCACCACATTGCACTTATTCCAAAATTGACCACATAATTGGAAGGAAAGCACTCCTCAGCAAATGTACAAGAACAGAAATTATAACAAACCGTCTCTCAGACCACAGTGCAATCAAACTACAACTCAGGACTAAGAAACTCAATCAAAACCGCTCAACTACATGGAAACTGACAACCTGCTCCTGAGTGACTACTGGGTACATAACGAAATGAAGGCAGAAATAAAGATGTTCTTTGAAACCAATGAGAACAAAGATACAACATACCAGAATCTCTGGGACACATTTAAAGCAGTGTGTAGAGGGAAATTGATAGCACTAAATGCCCACAAGAGAAAGCAGGAAAGATCTAAAATTGACACCCTAACATCACAATTAAAAGAACTAGAGTGGCAAGAGCAAAGACATTCAAAAGCTAGCAGAAGGCAAGAAATAACTAAGATCAGAGCAGAACTGAAGGAGATAGAGACACAAAATCCCTTCAAAAAATCAATGAATACAGAAGTTGGTTTTTTGAAAAGATCAACAAAATAGACAGACCGCTAGCAAGGCTAATAAAGAAGAAAAGAGAGAGGAATCAAATAGACGCAATAAAAAATGATAAAGGAGATATCACCACCGACCCCACAGAAATACAAACTACCATCAGAAAATACTATAAACACCTCTACGCAAATCAACTAGAAAATCTGGAAGAAATGGATAATTTCCTGGACACTTACACTCTTCCAAGACTACCAGGAAGAAGTTGAATCCCTGAATAGACCAATAGCAGGCTCTGAAATTGAGGCAATAATTAATAGCCTACCAACCAAAAAAAGTCCAGGACCAGATGGATTCACAGCTGAATTCTACCAGAGGTACAAGGAGGAGCTGGTACCATTCCTTCTGAAACTATTCCAATCAATAGAAAAAGAGGGAATCCTCCCTAACTCATTTTATGAGGCCAACATCATCCTGATACCATAGCCTGGCAGAGACACAACAAAAAAAGAGAATTTTAGACCAATCTCCCTGATGAACATCGATGCAAAAATCCTCAATAAAATACTGGCAAACCGGATTCAGCAGCACATCAAAAAGCTTATCCACCATGATCAAGTGGGCTTCATCCCTGGGATGCAAGGCTGGTTCAACATTCGCAAATCAATCAACGTAATCCAGCATATAAACAGAACCAAAGACAAGAACCACATGATTATCTCAATAGATGCAGAAAAGGCTTTTGACAAAATTCAACAGCCCTTCATGCTAAAAACGCTCAA
>NC_045445.1:41532217-41541118 GCF_002776525.5 Piliocolobus tephrosceles | reverse complement strand
GACATGGATGCAGCTGGAAACCATCATTCTTAGCAAATTATCACAAGAAGAGAAAACCAAACACCGCATGTTCTCACTCATAGGTGGGAACTGAACAATGAGCTCACTTGGACTCGGGAAGGGGAACATCACACACTGGGGCCTATCATGGGGAGGGGGGAGGGGGGAGGGATTGCATTGGGGAGTTATACCTGATATAAATGATGAATTGATGGGTGCTGACGAGTTGATGGGTGCAGCACACCAACATGGCACATGTATACATATGTAACCTGCACGTTATGCACATGTACCCTAGAACTTAAAGTATAATAAAAAATAAAAAATAAAAAAAAAAAATAAAATAAATGATTTTGACTTCCAATGTCTTTGTAGACTTCCTCTTGCTCTCCTCTGCTTGGTCACATTGATGAAGCCAGCTTCCATGTTACAAACTGCTCTACAGAGAGGCTTACATGGCAAGGAACACAGAGCATCTTCTGGCTCTGGCCCACAGCCAGTGAGGAACTAAGGCCTTCGGTCCAACCGCCCCCAAGATCTGAATCCTACCAACAACCCCTGAGTAAGCTTGAAAGCACTGTCCCACTAGAACATGGAGGTACCTGTGGCCCTGGCCATCAACTTGTTTGCAGACTTTTGAGATACTATGAGTTGGAGAACCAAACTAAGCCACCCTCAGATTCCTGACCCACAGATACTGTACAGTGATAAATGTGTGATGTTGTAAGCTGCTAACATTTGGGGTATTTTGCTATACATGGTGGATTTATTTGTCTGTTGTCACACTGCTAATAAAGATATGCCTGAGACTGGGTAATTTATAAATGAAAGAGGCCTGACTCACAGTTCCACATGGCTGAAGAGGCCTCACAATCACAGCAGAAGGCAAGGGGGAGCCAAGTTACGTTTTACTTGGCAGCAGGCAAGAGAGCATGTGAAGGGGAACTGTCGTTTATAAAACCATCAGATCTCGTGAGACTTATTCACTATTATGAGAATAGCATGGGAAAAACCCACCCCTATGATTCAATTACCTTTCACTGGGTCCTTCCCGTGACATGTGGGAATTATGGGAGCTAAAATTCAAGATGAGATTTGGGTTGGGGCATAGCCAAACGATATCAATGGATGACTGATAAAACAGAGAAAGCAGCCTCTGTGCTCATGCAAGGGTGAAAGTGAAGTGGGCTTTTAACATTTTGAGGATACAAGTGGCAGCAAATATTAGATTACAGTGCTGATCATTACAAGGCAGCAGGGAAGGGGACTATTTTAGAAACAAGATCCTATTAAAGCCCTTTTTCCTTTACCTATCGTTTACCATGGACGCATAATGGAAACAGAATCAAGGACATAGAGAAGGATGTTTCAACTAAGATCCAATTCTTTTGAGTAAGAAACTCAAAGGAATTCACAGCCTGAGTCAGTATCATGGTCTAGTTAGCCCAGACATCTGTATTTACCAGTCACCTGGAGGGACAGAAATTTTCCCTGTGACCTCCTTCGCAAGTATTCACTTGAATCACAAGGACTTGGATGGGAAGGGGAAATAGAAGGTCCCTATTAGGTTTGTAGCTTCCTAGATGTGCTGTGTAAATCACAGAGGAAGTCAATAAGGAGACAAATGAAGAATATTAACTTGAGCAGGATGGTGAGAGGAAGGCAGAGTGTCTGCAACAGTTGCTGAACCTGTTCACTGTTTACTGGGACAGAAGTTGGGGGATGATGTGGGGCAGGATGAAAGTCAGAGCTGAGACAACATTCAAGTGCTTCCAGTACCTATGCTCCAGCTACCTTAACTCATGGGTTTATTTGATCTATTGAAATGGGGTGGGTGGGGATGGGGTAAAAGAGATTTGCAAAACTTGGGCCCTAAATGATGCTGCCTTGTTTTTTATTTCTAGTCCTTCCAGAGCAATGACAACACAGTGCTTTATGCAAATCATCACAGACACTGCTACAGTGCCAGTTCTCTACTGGTCCTAGATCTCACCTTAGTAGCCCTGCCTCACTGTCTTTTGTGCCCTTTCACAATAGTAGGAAATAATTATCCAATATATTTCATGTTTGAACTTCACAAGAAGCCTATGGAGTGGATAAGGAAGGCATTGTTGTTCCTATTTTATGGATCACCAAATTAATACCCATGAAGTTAATCAACTGGTATAAAGGTACACAACTAGTTAGTGGCAGAGCTGGTGGAGAAGACAGGTCTTTGGACTTCTAATGCAACACCCTTTTGAAAAATTATTGCATGTTGCTTGGGAAATTCCTTGAGAAGAAAGTGTTACAGAAATGTCACTGCTCATTACTGTATAATTGTACTGGTCCTTTCAATAAATAAAAGATTTGTTTTTCCTTTCTGACCTAGGTAATGACAGAAATGGTTTCATGTATGCAATACAAATAAGCCCCGATTGTAAGTTTCATGTTGCATTGGATGTTTTCCAGAGGCACCTAATGTCATTTAGTCTGAAAGCATTTTCCAAGTAGCAATCCACAATATATCAAAAGGTGTTCCTCTGAGGGAAGGTACTATGTTTATGTGATGAGAACCTGATGAGTTTAACAAAGATAAACAGATTTCCTTACTTCAGGGCTTCTCGGTGCCTTATTAAGGATAATATGCAAAGTAACAAGATCAGTTTTAAAACATGCAGCTTTACCAAATTTATTGCAAATTTGTTGGAATTCATTTTCTCAGAGCATCTTGAAAGACTGGAATATATCAGAATATAGTTTGGGAAATGCTGGTCTATGAACAACATAAATCATGCTTTGAAAGTTTATTATATTAATACACATGTCCTGGAAACCATGAAGAAAAATGATTGCACCAAACACACAAAGTCTTCTCGCTGTGGCTTGCTGGGACTCATGTAAGGAATTGCACATTGGAACTGTTTTAAAATTTGTTTTATTTCCAATAACAAGAAAAAGCTCTTCTCTCTTAACTACGAGTGAAATGAAGTGGAGTTTGAAAAGTGAGCCAAACACTTAATCTCTCCACTGAGCTGGCACCTGTCTATCCCAGCATGCTTTCTGAGCCCTCTGTTCAGGCCCTAAACAATTACAGGCTATGCTCCATTATTCAGCCAAATATCCCAGGAAGCTTCAGAGTATGGCTAAGCTTCTGGACTTGGCATGTTTTGAAAGACATAATTCTGGGGAAGAAAGGAAAGACCAGTGTTAGGCCAATGAATATAACCCAGAATATAATCCTAGACTTACAGTTGACTTTTTTCAGATTTAGGAGATGAGCATAGGCATAAACTATCTTGGTAGACTCCTGAAGGGTCTCTGTGTGATTTTTCTGGGACTCTTGGTTAATCTGACATTGGAAACAAACATAATTACACAGTGTTTTCCAACACAGCCAGATTTATTCCTGCTCTTTCTCCCATCTTTTTGGAAAAGATGGTATAATTCCTAAGAGCAGTTGCTCCAATTGCTTTCCTTAATTTGGGAGTGAAGCTCTGGCTTAAAAGTCCAATTTCCCAGAATATTAGAACTCAAGAATACCTTGGAAAGCATCTAGACTTCTTGTGACTCAATTTAATTCTAGCAGGAATTGTTTTTAAAACTCAAGGGTAAGAGTATTGCCTTATAAGAAACTGACTTGGACATTGGACCCCTACCCCCTACCTCTCCCCAACAAACAGACACTAGTTTCTTATTCCGAATTGTCTTCTGAATCTAGCAGACAGCAACTACTCCATATGTGAAAATGAATGGTTTAAACTAGAATGGTGGTATTCAAATGCCTGCCTATACTCCGAAAGCAGTAATTAAATGGCCACATGAAAATCACTGGAGGCATTGTTTAAAAATGTACATTCTTGGTTCCTTCTGCCAGATGTATTGAATCAGAATCTCTAGAAGGGAGCTTAAGAATCTGAATTTTTAACAAGTTCTTCAAGTGATTTCAAGGCTTAGTCAGGGTTGAGAAGCCAATAGATTAGATGATCTACAAGATCCCTGCTAGACCTAACATTTATAGGTTCCTTCATTTTACAAAAAAGAGAAAGACACAGATCCACCACCTATCACGTACCAGGAAGTTTCCTAGATTTGCAGCCTTTCTCAACCGAGGTTTCTAAACTGAACCACAGAGCACAGAAAATGATTTGTGTAAATATCATTTTAATTCTCCTAAGGATAGTTCATAATGAATAACATTGTACATGCATAGGAAAATAATGAATGTGTTATATACAACAGTTGCCTTACTACATTACGATTTAGTTCTCTTAGGTTTGATAAAGGCTATTAGTAGAGAAACAATTTGTGAAGAACAAAGTCTCTGAAATAGAATGTGTCTATACTCTAGATGAGTGAGCTGTAAGATGGTGCCTCCATTTGCCTGGCAACCTGAGTGACTGTGAAACAAGTCCCCTTTTTTTTCTCCCCAGCCTATATCAGCAATATATAATGATCAATAAACAAATCACTGTTGAGATTTACTGGTTAGTTTGTTACCACTGCACAACTTAGTCTATTTTGAGGAAAGCAGTCACACTAAAAAATTTGGACTTTGTTAAAACATAAAGCTATTGAAGAGTTTTGGGCAGGATAAGTCACATAATCAACCATACATTTTTCAAAGGTGAGTCTGACTTCAGGGTTGCAAATGGATTGAAAGACAGCAAGAGTCAATGTAGGGAGATCAACTTGTTAATGAAATAATGATTGAATTAATGTGTTCAGCCAAAAAACAATTATTTTAAAACTCCTCTATGACAGGTATGGTGCTAAGTGTTGGAGATACAAAGATAAACAATATAATTATAGGTGGTGTTAAATACTATAAAGAGAAAAAAACAGGGTGCTATGAAAGAGAAAAAGGAGGGGCTTCCTATTTTATATAAAAGTATCTGTGATTGAAATATAATGCGGGCCACTTTTTAAATTTTTTAGAAAGCATCCTGGTTGCTATAGGCAAAATGAAAAGGCTGTAGCAGCACAAGAATGAGCTCATGAAGTTTAGGTGATCCAGGCACCCAGACCAAGAAAAGAAGGAAGGTCAAGGAACAGACACACCCTGACCTACTCATTTGGGAGAACTGAGTGAAAGTCTTGAGCCTGGGAAGCTCTTAGCCAGTAGAGAATTTTCCTGAAAGCCCTGTGCAAAAATATTCAGAGAAAATGGGAGCAGTTGATAAAATTATCAGGCTTGGGTGTACATAATTTTCAAAACTCATGTAATTGAACACTAAGGTGTTGTGCATTTTATTGTGTATAAATTACACCTTAATACATTAAAACAACTGCATTCAGACAATTTGCCTTAACTTATAGTACTTTCTGATGAAGAATAAAATGTGAACACAACCATGTTTTTATGTCCTACTAAAATTCCAATGAAAAAAATTGACTTAGGTAAATTCCAAGTTTGCTAAAGCAATATCAATTATTCAGAGAGAGGATGGTAATGCATGAAGTGATTCTATCATTTCTGATTGTTTACATGGCAACTAAAACCTGTGTAAACCAGCTTTTTGATTATTAAAATGTTTTTATCTAGACATCCAGATGGCTACTAGGCTGTCAATCCTTCCATAAAGAATCGGCAAGATCCACTACTGGTATTAAGAAGGAGATAAATAGGCTTTGTGAATGTGCCCCAAACATGAAGGAATACATACACACACACACACACACACACACACACACACACACACACACACACGCGCGCACACACACGAGGCCTACATCCTAACCCATATGAGAAGAAAGCTCCAGTTTTGTTCCTGACCACAAGGCCATTTGATCTGTATGCCGAGTGATTCGTGGTTGAATCTCTCACCTACCGCTATCCCTCTTCCATCATAATCATGGTTTCCTTTTTCCATCATCTCCTTCTGGGATTTCTTTTCTAAGGGAAAATAACTTCTATGTCAGGAAAAAATCCTTCATCAGAAAACTTCTCAGGACTGGTCCCTAGTTCCAACCAGTCCCCTCATAATATTCACACACACTGGGAATCAGGGTCAACCATGGCTGACCTATGACGTATGGCTGAAGAATCGGGGTATAGACTATGCCATGAACCATACACACATAGTATGCTGAATTCCAAGTTAAACAGAGAGTCACTGGCTCCCATTAAATACTTTTCTATCTCTTCTTCCAAAAGGAAAGAGCATTTTGTAAAGTGGATTGCATATGGGGTCTTTTCTTTTTCTCAATATTTATGTTTTGTTTTTTTCTCAGGTTTTTTTCTCATGCTACATAATCTTATTGGGTTATCTCAGCCACTCCTCCAACTGTAACTATTACAAGTAAGCTAAAGATTCCTGAATCTTTATCCCTGATTTTAATGTTTTTCCTGAGCATCAGACTCAAATATCTGAAAGTTTATTGGGCATCTGTGACAAGATATCCCACAAAAACATCAAACTCAACAACTCTGTAATCAAAGCCTTAATATCTTATCTTAACTCTTGTTCCAAATCTGTTTTTATTTTTTAATTCTTTGTCTCTATATTAATAGTAGCATCCAGTCACCAAAGCTATAAATCTAGGATTTATTCAACTTCAATTTTTATTTTTTTTTCCTTTCACCATCCCCTACCACCACTGCAATTATTTGCTACATTTTTCCAATTCTATGTTCTAAATACCTTGTTTATCCTTTCCTTGGACTTATCCTCAGTACTGCCGCCTCAGTTCAGGACATTAATATTTTTCATCTGTTGCAATAATCTCCAGCGTTACTCCTTTAGTCCATCATGCACAGTATTGCATCAATGATACATCTAAATATATGTTTGTTCACTCATTTTCCTCTTTCATTATACTGTGAGCTCTTCAAGGGAAGCAACAATATCTTATATAATTTTATATCACTAGTACCTTGCATAGTGTATGGCACAGAATAGACAAGCTGAATGATAAACGGATAACAGGAAAAAAGGAAGAGGAGTACTCCTCTGTCCAACTACATTTCTGAAAGATGCTAGAGGTAAAATGGTGAATAAAACAGAACTCGACTCCTTCCTTTCATCACAGGGATGAATCATCATCACACTTTGTCAGTTAATTTTTCTGAAGTGTCTTCTCTTTGTGGCATTTTCCCTCATTCCTATTGTCATTGTACCTTGAAGTTTTGGTACATCATACTGCAATAATGTGCTTATGTGACTGTCTCTCCCAGGTGCATCTACAAGTTCTGCAATGTCTTATTTATCTCTGTTATCCTAGCACCTAGCCCAGTACTTGGCATACAGTAGATGATCGATGAATGTGGAATTAATGAATCAAGTAATGCAGCTCAGCTGCCATCCTCCTGTGGCTAGATAAGGCCATGGTCATTCCTTTTGCTGTCCTACCCCCACAGATACACCAAAACTCTTGGGAGAGCTCTTATTTCCAGAGCTTTGGGTATATCCATATCCACCTGACTTCAGGTGGCAGAATCCCTTAGAGGTGAACTTGATATAGAGACCCATGTATGCTGGCAATCCTTCTGAAATATTACAGTGTATTCCCCACATCTAGCTGAATGAGTGCATGGTAAATGTGGGCATATGGTGAATAGTAGCTTCAGACTGACCTGTTGAGAGTCTGCTTTATCAAGCATTCACTGCAAACAGGAATGTTCCAAATAGAATCAAATGATGTGTCACTTTTTTTGTTTTTTTTTTTAATTATACTTTAAGTTCTAGGGAACATGTGCACAATGTGCAAGTTTGTTACATATGTATACATGTGCCTTGTTGGTTTGCTACACCCATCAACTTGTCATTTACCAATCAAACATAGATTTGGTCTTTTCACATAGTCCCATATTTCTTGGAGGCTCTTTTGATTTCTTTTCACTCTTTTTTCTCTAATCTTGTCTTCTTGCTTTATTTCATTCATCTGATCTTCAATTACTGATATTCTTTCTTCCACTTGATCAAATCAGCTATTGAAGCTTGTACATGCATCATGAAGTCCTCATGCTGTGGTTTTCAGCTCTGTCAGGTCACTTGAGGTCTTCTCTACACTGTTTATTCTAGTTAGCCATTCGTCTAACCTTTTTTCAAGGTTTATAGCTTCCTTGCAATGGGTTAGAGCATGCTCCTTTAGCTCGCAGAATTTTGTTATTACCGACCTTCTGAAGCCTACTTCTGTCAACTCGATATTGGTGACCTACAGATGGGGCTTTGGTGTGGATGTCCTTTTCTGTTGATGTTGATGCTATTCCTTTCTGTTTGTTAGTTTTCCTTCTAACAGTCAGGGCTCTCAGCTGCAAGTCTGTTGGAGTTTGCTGGAGGTCCACTCTAGACCCTGTTTGCCTGGTTATCACCAGCGGAGGCTGCAGAACAGCAAATATTGTGGAACAGCAAATATTGCTGCCTGATCCTTCCTCTGGAAACTTCGTCCCAGAGGGGCACCCGCCTGTATGAGGTGTCTGTCAGCCCCTAGTGGGAAGTGTCTCCCAGTCAGGCTACACAGGGGTCAGGGACCCACTTGAGAAGACAGTCTGTCCGTTCTCAGAGCTCGAATGCCGTGGTGGGAGAACCACTGCTATCATCAGAGCTGTCAGACAGGGGCGTTTAAGTCTGCAGAAGTTGTGTACTACCCTTTGTTCATCTATGCCCTGCCCACAGAGGTGGAGTTTACAGAGGCAGTAGGCCTTGCTGAGCTGCGGTGGGCTCCACCCAGTTTGAGCTTCCTGGTTGCTTTGTTTACTTACTCAAGCCTCAGCATGGCAGACACCCCTCCACCTGCCAGGCTGCAGCCTCACAGGTTGATCTCAGACTGCTGCACTAGCAGTGAGCAAGGCTCCATGGGTGTGGGACTCCCCAAACCAGGCACAGGAGGGAATCCCCTGGTCTGCCAGTTGCTAATACTGTGGGCAAAGTACAGTATTTGGGCAAGAATGTACTGTTCCTCCAGATACAGTCTGTCATG